>NW_010107657.1:42174-60310 GCF_000699245.1 Pterocles gutturalis | reverse complement strand
CAGGATGACCCTGCCAGCACGTAGTATCTTTTTCTGGAGAAGCATAGAAACCTCAGAGCCAAGTTAATCCTGTTTCAAAAGATATTTGAGAGAGCAGAGAGGAGAAGAGAGCTCTCTGCACACCACTGAAAGTATTTACTGTTCACTCTAAGCAGTTTTCTATTTCCCTGTTTACAAGAAGTGGAAGTGAGATAAATTAAGACAGCTCATAAACTCATTCTGGCCTGAAATCAACAGGAAAAGGATTGGCCTTTGAATGCCTGCTCTAAACTTCAGTGATTTTTTTTTTTTCAGGTGAATGTAATCTGGTTTTAACGTGCCCTTCTTCACTACTCTGCCAAATGTTGCTTTAGGTGTAGCAGATGAAGTCAGATTACCCGTGTCACCCTTCCTTTTTACCTGGTATGAATATATTGAACACCAGTTCTTGATAATGCTCAGCTGCTGGATTAAAGATGCCTTTGACATTTACTTTCTCTCAGGGGCATGGAGAGCCAGCATAATCATGCCAGACAAATCACTGACAGTTATTCACCATATCATCAGCTGAGCCATTTTGTGCAGTGACTCCTTCTGACCTCATAAGGTAAGTGAAGCTGGTATTTGTATTACTTGAAGAGAAACTTCTAGGGAACACCTTGAACATTCCCAGAGTGGCACAATTTAGTATGTCACTGTTATCAGCCCACTCCATAACTATGCTTTGAAGATCAATGTTCCTGAGCTACCCAGGATGTACAAAATCAAGTTTATACAGAGGTAGTCTGCAGCTAGCCACAAGTAAGAAATATTTTCTTTAGAAGTATGTCAGAATTTTAGAGGGAGTAGAGGATTAAACAGAGTTAGGATCCCAAGGGAATGCAAGGACCTGTAAAATACCAGATTCTTAAAGTGCCATCTGCAGTAAAATAAAACATATATTCAATTTACATCTCTTCCTTTCCTGTTTAAAAAAAAAAAAACAAAACAACTAATTTTTTATCCATTCTTGGAGGACTAATGTCCGTCTTGCCCTGTTATTGTCACTCTTCTCTAGCTGCCTCAGCAAACTGTGCAACCCAGTAAGATTGGCTATATAGAGCCAAACACTGCTGAAGCCCCAGCAGGTTTACTTTCACAGTAAGGGGTTTACTTCAGAATCTCTCTGGTGTCCTCCCATGGACTGAAATCGTATTACCAGTTGAACCACATTAGGTACACCTTCAGGACACAATTTCTGGTCTAGTTGCATTCAAAAGGAGCCCTGGCAGCAGGCTCTGACACCCCTGCCCACTGAGAACCAACCTGCAGTAGGTGGGGAAGATGCACTTTAAAAGTCCCCCCTTGCCCTAGATCCAAAAAATGCCAGCACTGAGAAGGACCCAAGCAGAGTTAAGTTTTCGATCACGCACAGGCGTGGTTATGCAGGGTGGCTGGTGGCACTGGTCACTCCTTGCTCCCCTCAGGGAGCAGGAGCAATTGCTCAGCCCCAGGGCCCTGCAGCCCAGGCAGGTGGGGCAGGTCCCCTGCCACAGGCAGGGGGGGATCTTTTGCAGCCCGGCACCCCAGGCGGGGGGGTCGGCCCCCCTGCCACAGGCAGGGTGGTATCTTTTGCAGCCTGTCTACCACAAGGCACAAATCTGGTCTCTCTTCTGATTGCTTTGAAAGGATCCCCAGGCACTTAAAAATGAAAGGCTGTAAGTTGCTGATGTTTCTGTCTCGCAGAGGCAATGAGTGTACTCTGTCCAAATAATTTTGCCCTTAACTAGAGTATTCTTTGCTTCTTATCTTTGATTGCTGCACAGCACTGCAATGAAATGTGAACACTTGTAAACATTTTTTACCAAGTGCAAAACAAATTTTACTAATATTGCTTCTAAATGTGGAAAGTTCATCATGGGCTCTCTGAGGAAATGCAGTTGGGCCAAGCTATGATGCCTTGGTTGAGCAATGCATGACTTGACTGATGAATCCAGATCTCTTGCTATTTTTTACATTTTCTGTGGAGACTATTTTTTGCTACACATATGTTCCATGCCATGCTGTTGCATTCTGAAATAATTATTTAGCAGAAAGTTAAAAATACACCTGCAGAGTATAATGATTTAGGTGGGGTTAAACACTGTAAATCTTCCTACAGAAGCTTCTGGGGAAACACAGAGATTACCTTTGAGACCATATTTCCTTCCATATTGCAAATCTGTCCTAGACCTGCCTAGAGAGTAACACTAAAACCTGCTTCTACTCCTCACCTTCAGATTTATCTGAAGTCAGGGAGCAAAGTAAGAGCAACTAGAACAAACGTTTTCTCTCAAAAAACATGTTAAAGCAAGATTACTTCAGGAAACTGCATGATCTTGATAGAGGGTCTTTATATAGTATTGTTTTGGGCAAAGCAGTATGAGATGCCTGTGGCTGAAACAAGCTTGAGGAAAACTGACACGTGGCCCTGAAAGAAATCTACAGAAGGGTATTTGGGGTCACAACATTGATTAAGAGACAGAGCTGGGAGAATCACCTAAACTGTCACAAGGTGCTTAGTTCGAAAGGATCAATTTACTGTTACTGTAATGGCAAATTATTACCTGAGTTAATATTATCAGTTATCTATCATAATTATAAAATTCCTCTAAATAGTCAAACTCTTATTTTTTTAATCTAGAAGTGATGCTTCTCTTATTTTATATTACACTGCTTCATACTACAGATAGCAAATCATTTTTTGAATGATATTTTGTAGAAAAAAACAAATATATTTCCAGTTTTCATTCCTAGATTTTTGTGGGTAAACCTGTAACCCATACCTTTTGATATAAAATTCCTATAATTTACACAATACTCATTTCTTATTTTGACTACAGTGAAGCTGTCATAATTTTAATTTGGAAATTTAATCTGACTTCATTTGAGCAAGTTTTTAGGGTACTACACTAAAGATTTTAATACAAAATGTACCAGTATGTATCTCTGCATATATACTAGAGATCTAGTTATGTAATTTGCAATCTACTAGGCAATACAATGCTATCAATATATGCATGTGTAAATAAATCTATACACACATATATATAGGAGTAACTACTAAAAAATAAGATTTTTTTTATATATATTATCATCATACTTTTATAGAAATAACTTAGAGTTACATTGAAGAAATATTTAGTTGTTACGTTCCTTTATGGTTGATAATATTATAACATGAAATGAAACCCAAGATATCTTTCAAAGTAACATTATTAGCAATAACACTGTATGGTAGTGTTGGTTGTATTAGCAGTAAATCCATATGAAAACACTGGCTACAACTTTTACTGCCCTGTTACAGGTACTTTACCTAAACTCTTCTCCAACAATCTGATAAGCCAACAAATTATCCAAATACTTTATCACATAAATTCTTATTCTCTGCTCATCTATACAATACTTTGTATTACATTGTGCTTGCCAGTAGTGCATTAAGTAATGTGTTTACAGGTTTCCCACATACTGCTCACATTTTCATCATCCTGTTTCTCACGTCCCCTTGGAGTACGCAAAGAATGCCTTTTTTTGTTAAGTAGGTACTTTTCAGTGTACTTGATGCTATCTATATACGTTGAGCAATATCACAAACCTTTACTCACTACTACTTTGATTTTACAATTCCTGCAGGAATTGGTTTGGCAGATCCTTCTCCCTACCTTAAGATCAACTCTCACATATTATTTAAAAATAAAAAGTTCAGCTGTGTCAGTATAAGGTTATTAAAGGCATTATTCAACCTGGACCTCCAAGTGTATCCTAGCCCCCTGTATATTTAAAAGCTGGATAGTGCTAGTTAGTGGGAAGATAATTAGGACAGTTTTTGCATATGTATCATGTTCATGCAATTTCCTTGTGCTCTCATGGTCAAGTTTATAATTGAAAAGTGATAACAAAATGCATGAAAAAAGACAGTTGTGTTTATTAGGTGCTTTGTAACCACACCAGCATTTGGTATTAGTGAGAATCTTGTGCAGTTTTTCTAACTGTACAAAAAAACGGACCAAACGTGGCATGCATTTTCAAACAAGAAATACTGAACTGCACTACAGATTCTTTAAAATGTTTCCCTTGAGCTAGCAACCTTTTTCCTCGCGTCCAAACTCAGCAACCTGGTTTTCATTCATGAACTGATCATGTAAAGAGACAGGTCTTGTTGGTAACAGTGGGATGATTTTACATGGTGATGTATCTACAGAGCTGTATAGTATCCAGCAGATGTTTAATCTTTTTTTTCTGAACAGGCTCTCACAGTGGCATCAGTTCTTCTCCTCTCCAGAGGAACTACTTTTATACTCTATAGAGTATGGCTAAAGCTGGAGGTGTGGCTGGCTGTGACTGCTTCTTTCATGTGTTCCTGAAAAAACATTCTGATACATTATGCCTGGATTTTTTTTTTTTCTATGTCAGATAAACCTGTCAGGTGACCCTGAAAATAGAGTTTTAAATGCTGCACAAATGTCCAACAGTACAAAAAATATCCACTGCTACTCATGAATAGGAGGAAATTGTTTATATCACTACTTTTACTTTCCAAAGCTAAGACTGAATGCCATTCATTCTCAGCCTAAAAGAATCAGATGAACTTAAACTTGACCTTGTGAATATATTCATCAGTACTGTTACCTACATGTTGTAGTTGAATATTGTTTTTGACTAGAACTGACAGAATCCATGTGTGTGGGCCAGCACAAGCAAGATGCAGGAACAACCACAAAACCATGGATGAGTAAATTTATTTTCATTGCCTCACTAGCCAGGGGATCTCTGAAGCAGCATCCAGGCAGGGGCACGCAGGCGGGGTTGCAGGCACCACAGAGCTTGGTCTATGCTAGAGGATCACCAAAACTACTGTGTATCACTGTGCTTTGATCTTTCCCACAGCAAGGCAGGAATCTCATCCACATTCGATAGGATGCCTCCAAGTCTATCACAAGCTTATGTTACCGAAACACAGATGCTCTACTTGTCCAATACACAAGGCTAAAAAACAATTAGTATGATATATGTGTTTTTCGACACCTCAGATGCAGGTCATTTGACCATGTTTATAATCCTCCTTGCCAATATTCCATTATTCTCCCACACCAGTTAAGCTGAACAGGTACTGCTGCATAGGTGAAGAACTAGTAGATCTTTCTCTGTGTAAATGTGCAGTGCTCGTGGGTCCTTCTGTCAATCCAGAGGACTACACTGTGTACCTTAATTTCTTTGTTTAGAAATCACCAGAAATTTTTGATAGCTGAGCTCCAGGAGTGCAGATGAGCTATTAATGAGTAGCTCTGGGTGAGATGTGTGTCTGCGATTTGGTATGGAGCACATGGCGGGGGTGAGGGGAGTGTGTTTCACCCTTCTTCTGACTCATTTTCACTCTGTGCCATATTGCTTTCTCTTTATCTTTCCGGCTGGTATTGAAAGCCAAGGAGAGCCATGTGGGTAATGAGGACGAAGATGCTACTTGTAGGTTAGTTTGTCGGGGTGTTCAAAGGTGGGCATCGATAACATTGATAACTATTTAGGAAGGCTAAAATGCTTTATGCTAAAAACGCTTTTGTAAAAACACTTTTTACTGTTGGTTTTGAATAGCATATTCTGTTTTTCTTTTAACAATTAACTTCAAAGGATTATACAACTCGAAAATATTTTATTTTCTAGATTGTTAAAGTATTTTGAGCAAAATTTTTCAAAGATTTTAAGCATTCTTCTTAATTTGAGGAAAAAAATTGAAAAAATGTGTTATGACTGGGATCAAACTATCTTTTAAACTATTTACATGGTGGTTTCACTTCCCTATTTGCTTAACTTATTAAAAAAAAAAATCAAGTTAAATGACTGATTTTTAGTATATATGACTTGAATCTGAAGCTAATAACTTGACCTTCTAGTGGAAATTATAATTCAATTTTTTTAAAATTTATTGTCTATATTTACCCTGAACCTTTTTACAGATGTTATAACCTTCAGTTAGAATAACTAAAGCTGCCTCTTCACATCTGCCAGCCTAGATGAGAATAAGAATTCACTGGTTTGCTAACTGCATTTTCATCTCATCCATTCATGCCCAGTTTAGACTCTATCATAAAGCTACACTTATTTAAATTCCTTACAACGCAAAAAATGGACTTCCTCCTCTATCAGAGTTATGAAGAGAGTTGTAAATCACTTTGGGGTTTTTTCTTGTATTTGAGGATTTTCTGATCTCTCCCTCTGAGGATTAATAATCATGTCTCAAGGCAGGCCATTAAATACCATCTATCTATCTGAGGGATTCGTAGGTGCAAGAAAAATGGTGGTTAGACTTGATCAAGGAAAGAACTACAGAAAGAAAAAACTCAAATTCTCTATTAGTTCTGCTCTGCTGGAAGTTAGGCAATGCTGTAGATTTTATTTAAACTTAAATACATTGCATTTCACTATATGAATCATATCAACTAGTATATTTTTATGATAAATTGGGAAGAGCATGACATTGTGCTTTCACAGCTTGAAATTATTTATCTCTCTTTTTTGAGTGCCTTAAAGTAGAAGATGGGACGCGAGGCTTTCCCAGGTTATCAGGGTTTTGTTGCAAGGCAGACTTAATAATAGAATTAAGGTTGTCAAAACTAGCATTTCTAGTTGTTAAGAAGCACCTCATGTGAACACTATTAGTACCTAAGCAAACACTTTCTGAGTTTCAGTAGGGATGAATAGGAAATCATACATGTGATGGAAGATAACAACACAGGAAGACAAATTTGAATTTGGTTTTTGTCAATAAAGTCTCAGTGGTCTATCAGAATTATTAAATATTTATCTCCACTCTTTGTTATACACCTGACAATAAAAGACATCAATGGAACTTCTATCTTCTACTGCATAATCTTTGGAAGTGGGATGATGCAAAGCAAAAGACTGGGTCCAGAATCTATGCAGTCAAAGTAACAACTCAGAGCCACAGCTGACTCAGAAATGCAAGTGGGTTTTTTAAATTATTTTTATTTAACATACTAAAGGCAGACACAGTGCATGAAACAAGTAGTATACACAGTGAATTATTTTACAAACTTCTGCTTTATCGAAGTGTGTGTATAATTATTGTCTCTATATTATAATGAATTCTCACAGCATTGTTAAATATCAGCAGTATTATCAAACATTGTGTTTGTGTACTAAGTATCATTACGTACTGAATATTCACTCCCTTTCTGATGCCTAAAATAGCTGACAGCTTGAAGAATAACAAGTATGGGGCTTTCCAGGTACAACATTCTCAGCACTGTCCTAATCGTGTTTTAGTCATATCAACATAAATAGTATTTCATTATCAGTTAATTATGCAGCTTTTTAGAGTCATAGGGAATAAGCTAAAAAAAAGAGCCTCTGGGTGCAAAGTGACGCTTAGTAATCTGTTTGACATGAGAATTTGGAGAACCTGCCAGAGATAGAGTACTGCTGAGTTATTGGTACTAACCAGTCCTGAGCTATGTTTCTTCCTGAGGACAGCAGAGTGGAAGCTCAGCAGGTCTTGGTGAGAGTAAAGGAGATGTTATGATGCTCTCTGTCTTCCACTCAACTAGTGGGCATTTGGGATCCTGATCCAAAGATCAGGATACTACAGAGATGGTGGCAGTTTGACTTTTGGTACAGTGCAACACACAGAGCAGGATGTGACTTTGAGACCTGCAACACCTCCACAGGCTTCAATTGTGTGGTCATCCCCAGAATGTCAGAAGAAAAGGGAAGCTGGCGTGCGGATATCTGGATGTGGGGACCCGATGTGTCTTAGACAAAGGCTGTGTGACTCCTTCCAGTTTTTATGTTAGATTTCAGCAGCTCCAAACCTGTGCTGGCCCACAAGCAAGCAGAGTGACGACAGAGTACACTTTGGGCAACAGCATGATACTTTGCCTTTCTTGGAAGGCGCTAGATCATCAAGCAGCTTCCAAGGGACATGTGAGTGGTGAGCTGTCAACTGTCTGGGGACCAGTGCTGCAGAAAAGGAAACATTACAAGGAAGTTTGCTTTCCTGCTTTATATTAATTAAAAAATTGAAGGCTGTTTTACTTTCAAGGAAACTGTCTCCTTAACAAATGATATTTGGATTTCCCTTTAGCAGGGAGGTAGGAAAAGAATTTGCCTCTTGGATTCTTACTTCTCAGCATAGTGCCAGGTTATCCCTCTTGGCTTCTTTCAGAAACAATAATCAGCAAGATCAGGCTTTGGGTGGAGAAGAGATACAGGTCTTGCTGGAAGGCATAGTAAGAAGTGCTTAAGTGGCCACATGGCGTGTGTAACTGACTTTTTCTTTTTTTTTCTTTCTTTCGCAGATGTATAGTGGAGTATAGAAACCAAACAAATAATTAAATTTCATTGCCTGTGTGAACTTCTGCCTGTTACTGTGTCTGTTTGTTGGCTGAGTTCATTAAACCACAAGATTAATACCATCTACATTAGAATCAGAAGCAGGCATGACACCTCTTAAAGTTAACAAAAAGTTTCATTTCCGTTCTTGTTATATGGTTCACAATCAGTGGTGGTTATCTACTAACACAGACTTTGTCCTTCCGTATGTCAGCTTGGGTGTTTCTAATTATGTTTATTTTGCTGTGATTATTTTTGGAATAGATTAGGTTGCACTCTTATTACCCCGACTAATAACTTCTATGAATATATTCATTTAATACTGCTCCAATTTGCTTTGCTGATCTTTCTTAATAATAGAGCAAATCCATTATAATGAAGAATTTTAATGTTTATGTCAGTCCCTGGTGATCACTGTTGTGTTCAAACTGTTGATAGGCCAGTTTGGATTTTGGTGGTTAGGATGTAGAGAGAGAAGAGTTTTTCCATCCAGAGTCATCAGAACTACGTAAGATTGCTGAGACCAGAGTTTCTTATGTTGACTAATATTATCCAACTTGTTTTGCTAGTGGGATTTGTAGATTTACTCTGCCTTAATCCCTATGTTATCTCTTGCAATCTCTTGGCTAAAGAGACTGTGTTTTTGTTCTATGACTGTACGGTGGTTTAACACAATGAGGTCCTGATCTATGAAAAGTTCTGCTAGGTGTTTAGTAACAGAGAGAAGTAAAAAAACTGCTAGCACCTGCTCATGATTGAATACCCACAGTAGATGTATGTCTTGTACTGCTTGCTTTTGTCTCCTTGGACAAAAAAAAGGTTCCAAGTATGCTGTGCACGTGGTACCTGCTGTGGATGGCCACTTGTTCTGCACAAACCCTTCAGTTTCCTACTTGTCCTCACACACCGGAGCAGCAACTGGCAGAGACACTTCTTCAGCCTACGAATTATGTATGAGAGACAGGGAGAGATTGCATGAGGGACCAACCATGAGAAGCACTTTGTCCTCTAAAGAGTTACTCTAGGAATATCTAATCAATCCTTTCTGGTTCCTCCTGCCACTGTACAACCTGCCTTTTGTCCCCTGTTTTTGAATAGCATCATTTCCAGTCTCATCTTCAGTCTTGCACTTGTGCTTAGCCTTGGAAGTCCCTCCGCTGAGATGGATAGAGCATGCAAACAAGCCATTTGCACTTGCAGACAGACCCAGAAGCGGTGCTACCTGTGAGTCACATTTATGAGTCTGTCAGAGTCTTGCTGTTAGAGAAATTCTTTTCTCAGCTTGGTCTCCATTTTATATGAATTTAAATGATGGCAGAGAAGTTGCTAGGATGCTAACTCTTCTATTATACTGTGCTGTAGGAATATCATATAATGCAAGGCAATAGTCAAATTTTCCTTTATTAGATATGACTGACCAGACCCATTAATACTTAATAGGAATCAGATTATTGGATAGTCTTATCCAGGATGTACAATGGTTCTCCAGGGCATTATAAATTGCTTTCAGTTCTGGATTCTTCCAAATTCAACAATCTTTCTGCAGGATGCCATAATGATTGAAATCGAAGGAGGCACTCACACTAATGGCTTCTTAATCTAATTGGAAAGCACTGTTTTCAAGGATGGAAGATCATCTCTGAAACTTGCTTCCTTCCCTTTGGACTCTCACTGTCAAAAATTGTTGGCCTTCAGGGTGCTCAGCAAATTTAATTTGTTGTCCCAAACCTCTTTAATGGCAATGTAAGTGTTGAAATGACTGGAGTGAAAATCTTATGATTAGTGTACTAGGAAGTTTTAATATCATATATATATTTTTTTTTGAATGTGCATATAGGTATGTATGTGTATTTTGTCTTCTGCTCAGTAGGTTTTACAAAAATGTATACCTTGATTTACATATTGGGAACCTTTAGTTAGATTTATCTTTAAATCATTTTGAATTAAGAAAAATAAATCCCTTCTGGATAAACTGTACTTCTGAAGCTAAGATTATATTGCTACTTCAAAAAAATTATTTTTTCATAGAATAAAAACTGAGGAACTGAGGAGGTTTATTAGAACTTGAAGTCAGTTAATAAAAGACAGAAAATGTTAGTCTTGCCTTCCTGTTTTGATTGCTTCCTCAAACCAGTGAGTCTGCTCTTTCTCAGTGTTGTAGTAATGACCTTCAGCTTGTTCCATCACAGTCATTAGGTAGATTCTTGACTGTCCCATGCTTCAGTCTCTCTCCTGAAGACCTGTGCAGTGGGACCAAAGGAATTGGGGGACAAGATATAGAGCACTGCTGGCATGACAGTCTGGACAGTCTTCCTAAGCCTCTTGTCGCTTTACAATAGGAAAGTAGAAGCAAAGAGATGGCATCCAGCCACTGCCGCCAGCATGACTGAGCAGCTAGATATGATACAGCCCTGTGTCCCTGACTCACCAGTGACGACTAATGAAGACCACTATACAGGTTAACTACTGCAGAGTCTGATGTAGCTGAACCTGGTGCACTGTGGAACCTGGGAGATCCCCCCTTCCTACACCAGAGCCAAGGTTGCTCATTTCATCCCAGACCCCAGCACCAGCCACTCCTGAACCTGATCCCCATCCCCTGGGAAGGGAAAACCACTTTCGTAGCTCTTCTCTTTCCTACTCACCTGCTACTCTGACCTGTAGTTCACTACTTGTTGGTGTATGTGCCCATACTGTGGGTCGTTGGAATGGCTGGCCCTGGCCTGTGTCCCCACCTCAAGCACACTCTCTCTGCTGTGGGGGCATTGTTGTTCATGTCCCAGCACTGTCCTGTCCCACCTCAAGGTCCCTGTCAGTCTGCACCTTCACGGGCTCTGAATTAGGGGCATGCTCACCCAACACTGAATTAGAAGTATGATTTAATAAAAAAAAAAAATAGAACAGACTGTAGCCATCAAGCACAGTGCTCTGAAAAATGAACTGTTTGTTTCTATGTGACTGGACCCCTTTATCCTTACTCCTTTTCTTTTTTCCTAGGTTTGTTCCTCCCTGATCTGCTTTGATCCCTTCCTTTATTATCCTGCCTTCCCTCTCTTAAACATCCAATAGGTATTGCATGACCCTAATTGTCTTATCCACTCCGTCCTAAAATTCTCTTTCCCCTGCATTCCACTGTTGGTCTCATACCCCTTTAAAAGGAACTGCCTTAGTCTATCGGGCAGAGAGTTTCACACTAGGGACAATGGCCTAATCATTCCTTGCTGTGTGAAAACTTGATGTTTTTCATCCTTCAGTGATCTGATCACTTGGGTTCCTCTACCTGTCAATGATCCCCTGCCCACTGCTGATTAGCAATTTGATTTTCCTTTAATCAAACAAACCAACAGAATTAGCCTCCAACCATGGGCGATTTTCACTGTCTATGGCTATTCCCTGGGATAATTTATTCAAGAGGCCATAAAAACACTGGTATTGAAAGAAAAGGCCCTGGGTGAAGCACAAAGTCTAGACACACTTAAAAAAAGAACTGGGGAAACATTGTTTTTGTGAGTAAAGGAACACATGTGGATGGAGGAGTACCTACTCCAAAGAAAATACTTTCACTTCAGGGAATTAGAGGTGCAATTTGGGAGGGGCTGTGTCTTGTCCTTACATAATGCTGTGGGCTCAGCAAGTGAAAACTCATTCTCAAATGACACCCATGAAAGGCTTGATATAGCTTTTGAATTGAAACAAGGAGACACGGGCATCTTATTGACCTCAATAAAGAGCAAAACTTCAGTTCTGAACAGAGATTGCACTTGTTGGAGGTAGGTAAACTGCCAAAAGACTTCAGTCCCAAATGCTGATCTTAAAAGAGTAAGAGTCTGCACTTTGGAAAGGTGGGAATGCACCCTGTTTATTTTTAAGAAAAAAATTATGTTGGTTCCCAAACCATTTGCAAGATGTTCTATTTTCAGGTTTATTTATATTACCATTTTCAAATACGATTTTGTGTGGCATGAAGAGGAAAGATAGATATGAAGCTAAGAAGACAGTGGCTGGGCAAAAGAGCTGTGCATATGCCTGGGAAGTATACGTGTTTTCTTGGCTGTCTGGTTTCTAACAGATTGGTAGTTTGCTCTTAGTTTTCATTTTTTTACTGCACTGTAAATCTGCTAAACTCCTATGTGTTGCAGAAGTTTAAGCACCTATGAATTTTCACTATTTGGAATGGAATTTGCAATGTATTGGGGGTGTTGCATATGTAAAAGGCAGAATTTTATTTATGGAGACCCATAATAATGCACTGTAGGTTACTGAACTATGTAGGATGAACAACCATAATAATAACGACATCATAAATTTCTAAATTGCTGTTAGGGAGTAAGGCTTGGGGAGGCGGGTAGCAAAGGTACAAGCATTTTCCTGTAATTGCTCTACAGTCATGTAAGTCAGGCTCATTTCTTCTTTTTTTCTTTTTTTTTTATTTTTGTCCTCAGAGAGTAATCCCAGTTCATGCAAGCTGATTATTCTTGTAGGTAATGTTGTTGTTGCTTGTGCAACAAATTTGAAAAATGGTTTGTTTGTGTGTGTGTACACATATATATACACATAGTTTTATCTGCTATTATCTGGGAAAGGCTAAAAAGCCTTTTTTGTTTTGAGAAAATTGAATGTGAAACTTGAAATACTTGCAGCTTATACTGTTGCTACATAGACTTACTTCCCTGTTTATAAAATGGGATTGTCAGAATTTAGGAAACACTCATGCTTCTCCTTGATGCTCTGAATGAAGCAAATTGAGTCAAAGAAATGCTGGATTTCTTCAAGTGTCTTGTGAATGAAAATTACTGGGAATAAAAAGCTGAGCATTTTGTAAGCCTCTAACCCATGCACCTGCCCTCCCCACACACCTTCAACTTTCACCTCGTGGCTCCTTTGTTTCTCCTTCTTTTCCTAGATCACTTTCTTCTGTCTCTTTTGTGTACAGTCAGCGTTATTCTCTCTTCCAGTCTGCACTCTGTGCCAGCTCTGTCTTCCCAGAAGTAAACCTCTCAGAGGGCGACTGCCTGTTCTGCTCACAACAGTGTTTGTTGAGGTAGATGGAGATGTGGATGAGATGATTGTTCTGCATCTGTAAAATATATGCAAGGCCACGATCAGTCCACACATCCCCCTCCACGGATGAGCACCAGAAACTGTCATATGAATCACATATTACTCAACAGTCCTTTAAGCATTAAAGAAGGCACAATCATCTCCTGTCCAGGGAACAGCACTGAAGAGCATTTCATTGTACCCTGAACGGTCAACTGAGAAACACTTTGTAAAATTATGTAGCATGGCAGTCCTTTAAGCTCTGTGCAGCTGACCTATGTGTTTGCATACTGGTATTCAATTTGTCCTTGCCAATTGCCTGGTCCTAAGACTAATTTCCCAGATCACCATTTCTTCAAATTTACTAACTTTTTAATACTAAATATTTTAAATATCCACACATGCCAACTTTTTCCTTTCCGTACCTGAAGTCAGCATTACTTGACTTCTGAGATGTCCAAAACTGACAGAGATTTTAAATGCAAGAAAAATCCAGTAAAAACTACTCCAAATAATTTTATGGGCAACTATAATTCAGGGGGCTTCTGACTGTTAAATATCCTTTTTTCAATCAAAACGACAGCTTTTCTACATGTGGTAAACCACTGCATAGTGTGGATAACCTTGACAGTATTGGAAATTTAAGGCAAGTTCTAAAGAGTTTTCATTCCTAAATTATTCAGAGACTGTAAAAATGTATAGTGAAATATTTTGTGCTTTGATAAACATGCCCCAATGGTGTTCCTTTCTTTCAGTGGCTGCATTTTCTGATATTGCCATTTCTTGTGTCTTAAAATTGTGATCTCGGGTGATTCTCTAGTTTATGCAGAACGAAGGCTTAGTCTCATCGCCAGTCGCTGCACAGTCTCCTAGTGACTGGAGGTCAGATTTGGCAGATGTCCCAGTTGTAACACTGCAGGGAAGCTCCCAGGTCACAGCTGGGTGCCAGGCTGGAGAGACTGCAAGCGCAGCTAGTTCCCTGGAGTGCACATCCAGCATGGGGGCAGCTCCTCCAACCTTTAGATTCTGCTTCTAGGTGTCCCTGCCACCCTGCAGGGCCAGCCTAGATCATTGCCACCTCCAACACATCTTGACTGTGGTATGTCTTACGTGCCTTTTAAAATGTCCACAGTTGCAGCCCCTGAGGGAGTGGGATAAAGAGGCACTTGGCTCTATTCGGGTGGCCATACAGTCAAGCCATGGGTCTATCAGGCTGACTCTGGCAATGCTGAGTGGTCTCACTACAAGTATGCAGGATGAACCACTGTAATAGTAATGCCATAATATATTTCTAAATTACTGTTTAAGGAGTAAGGCTTGAGGAGGCTGTTAGCAAAGCTGAGTGTGGTGTATAGCCCCTGAGTACTGCTCCTGTTCTCATTTTCAGCCTTCCACCTCCTTGCTGCAGCAGCTGATTGGTGCCCCTACACAGTCAGACATATGCCAGTGCACTAGTGGTCCACGTCAGACAGCACCGATGTGGGGAGATCATGGACTGTAAACAAGCACCAATGTTAGAAGACACTCCAATGGTTCTGCTTGGGTTAATGTCAAACCCCAGCAGAAATGTTAGGAAACAGAACAGAAGTCCAAAAACCATTTTCAAAAGTGTCTGAAAAGTATCTATGACATAGTGATCGCCATGACAAATCAGTGTGTTATATTGTTGTTTCATGAGAACTAAGATATGACCCACAGAAGAGATAAATTTTTAAGATATTAAATATTTGGAGGCTTATAACAAACTATGGTAAACAAGAACTCTGAATATCCCTGTACCTACCTTGAAGGCAGCTTCATTAGCAAGTAGAAGGCCAGCAAGCCTGATGAGTTAAGGTGAATAAAGAAAGAATATCAATGCAATGTCACATTGTTTTAAAACACATGATTTCATATTGCAATACAAAGGATAAAATGTACCTTTGCCATAGATAAGTATACAAAGACCTTAATGAAATCAGCCATTTATAGTGTCTGTTATTCTACTTCTTAGTTGTGCATAGGCATGGGTAATATCTAGTTAACTGAATTAGAACTTGCGAAAATTGGGTTTATCTTACTGGCATCTGCAAAGCTGCAGCATATGCTATTATTAACCCTGATACTGTAAGCCCTGATCCCAGCCCTGTATAATACCGAGAAATAGAGGAGATAGTTCAAGTTCCTGAAAGCTTATGCTCTAAGGGTACTAAGAACTGCAATATGCATGCAGGGTGTTACTGTTCAACTGCCAGTGTGAATTATGCATTTTTACATTGAAGTGGGAAGAAGGAAAAAACTGTGATTTAGCCAAAAAAAAAAAAAAAAAAAAAAAAAAAAGAAGGAAAGAGAGGGGATAGAGGAGAAAAGAATATGAAGAGATTGACGGAGAAAATGTGTTAGGGTTGACACAAGAAAATTGAAGGAATGGCTGGAGCTAGCAGCTAAGTAGAAAGACAAACAGCATTCAGAGTAAATACTACAGAAAACAGCTTTGTATCGTCATCAGTGTTGAAGGTCAAAGCCTCAAATGTTTCTGCAGCTGTTCTTGCTAATATAAGTTTCTGGCTGCCTCTATTCAAAATAAATCCCAGATACTATTTATGTGATAGCTGGCATATACATTTCAGAATTTGAGGAATGCTAAGCTTTCTTTGGACATCACCTGCTGAAGTGATTTGTCATGGAAGTGAGCTTTCAGTGACTCACCTGTTGGGAATATAATCTTATTTTTCTGTAGTAGTAATGGCAGAATGATCAAATAACAACTAGTTTAAAGTAGTGCTTATATTTCCTTATTACATTTCCGATGTGCATTTTTATTTATTATGTCTATTATGTTGTGGTGCTCTCCAAACAGGCAAAATACTTCAAAAAATTCCAAAGACTCATTTTTCAAATAGAGTAGGCAGTAAGGAGCCTCTGTCCAACAAGCCTTCAGCTGGGGGTCTGACAGACATATGGCAGCAAATTGTGTCTGTTAAAGTAAATCTAATTTAGCAAATATGTACACTGCCGTCACTTCTCTGCTCCTCTCAGTGACTGCGCTAGATGGTTTAAAGCAAAATCATATATGCACAAAGGAATTGTCATCTCCATAATGCCTGTAGGACAGACAGTCACTACAGACTGAGACAGTCAAACCAGATAGCTGGAGAATCCCTCAGCACTCAGGTGGGAAGAAGCACTGATTGTGGCTTGACATTCAGACAATGTGCCTTGGCCAGCTTCATGGTCTGCAGTAATTCAGTGTCAAGCCTTGCAATGGAAACGGCAAGTTAGAGTCACTGCACAGCACCACTGTTTTGTTGTGCCATGGTCCTTGTGGCCCAGTGATGATATCCAAGACTTTCCTTTTCTCTACCCTACTTGCGGAAAAGCTCAGGAATGGAAGAGAAAGAAGCTAATCTGATTTATATTTTTCTTCCTTATATTGTGGAAATCAGGACTACCTCTTTCATTCCGGCTTGTTTCTACAGGAAAACCTCCATGAAGGCACCTGTGTTCAGCCCTTTCCTCACAGCCTAGCTGCACGCAAAGCATCACTCTGCCAGCACTTTCAGCATCTTCTTTCAGCTCTTAGATGTCATCAACAAATCTCAGCAGGAGCCAGACTGCTCGAAGGCAGCAGGCAGGCCCTGCAGGGCCACCAGGATTTGCAAAACTGCAGCAGGAGTGCCCATGATTTAGAGATATGACTTCAGGAAACCCACGGGTGTACTTAGTGCGTGCAGCTGAGAGCATCTCTTGAGTCTCCGGAGTGCAGGGAGGGAAACTGTCTCATGCAGAGACTATTTCAACAAAGCCATTTTTATCATGTCATCATATTTGCTGTCTCACTGGAATTATAGAATTGCCACAGTACCAGAAACCTGGGAGACCTACTGATGGGCTTTTCTTTGCTGACTGATACGTAGGAAAAACTTCTTTCCTTTACTCTGTTGTTCTCACTTGTTTCCAAACAACTGTGAAAACTTTGCAGCTTCCAACCTTTCAGAGGGGCTTTCTATGTGTAACTTTTGATTCGTCCTTAGGCAGAAGTAAGCAGAAAACAGAAAAGTCTTTCTAACAGTCAGAAAGAGCTTTTCTAACAAAGTCATTCTCACAAGCCTGTGAGTTGGCAAAGTCTTATTTTTCTTGCTTAAGACAGGAGATGCATGCTGTTAAATTTAAAACAGGAGAAAAGTAATCAGCCACTCATAAATTCTTGTAAATAGCTATACAGAGTCACAAATTTAACCTCAAAAAGTCAAATTCTTATAGCTTTCATCCTCTGTCAGTTTTGCTCCATTACTAACCTTCACAGAGCAAAGCAAACAGCTGGACGTCACTGGCCATAGTTCAGTAGTTTCAATCAATGTCTAGTATTGCTGTGATTTATGTTCTGGACCTAGAGGTTGTAGTGTTTCGTGTTCACCATCCGACGGATTTAATCTCTGCTGCTGAGGCCATGTCCTAATGACCTCTGCTTTAGGGACACTTTCTCAGCTATCTGTTGTTGGTTCATTTGTTTTCTCTTCAATAGATATTTAGCTCCACTTGGTCTAAAGATAAAAAAAAAACAGTTTATCACCTCCAGAACCATATGCTCTTTTTTCACATATAATAATAAATACAAAATGCCTGCCATAACAGAAAAATAACATAAAGTATCTTAATTACAGTGAGAATTGCTAGAAGATGCAGAAGGCTTATTTATTTTTTGTTTGCTGGCAGATGCAAATCTTGAAAAACCATTCTGTTCCAGCAGGGTGAGAGACAAGCTCCCCTCCCC
>NW_010107657.1:9798-42143 GCF_000699245.1 Pterocles gutturalis | reverse complement strand
ACCTCCCTCCCCCCCCCCCCCCTTTTTTTTTTAGTTTGTTTGAGTGATAGATAAAATACTCCAGGTCTTCCTTATAAGGTCTGCTTTGGCTGTAATTGTCCCTCAAGTGCAGGACCTAGGAAAGCCCAGAGACCCTTACAACCTTTTAAAAGAGACATTGAGTATCTCTGACTACAAATACTACTCTTTTGCTTCCTTGCTCTTCGCTAAAGTGTGTGTACTCATGTTCAGTTTGCAGCAGTCACTCTGATATAATGGCAGATATGCTAGCTGTCAAAACATAAGGATTTGTAAAGTATAAAATAGAAAGAGGCACATAACTTTTTTGCCTGTGCGTTGTATGAAATCTCTGACCATGACCATTTAAGAGGAGCAGAGAAAATGAGTTTCTTAAAATCCTGGAAAAAAAAGTAACTGTAAAACCTGAGGCTTCCCTTAGAAGACTACTTTAGAAAATGAGCTATCAGTTTGCTTACAGGTGATCCTGACAGTGGATGTGACAATAGGTTTGTTTGACTTGCTGTGACATATATTAAGCTTCACTGCATTCCCCTAAAGGTTTGAAACATGGGTGACTTCTAAATAAGGGAGGTACATTACACTTTGACAGCTTATCCCTGCAGCCTGCATAGGCAAAGATGAGAAAGACAGAGCTCCAAGAAGGAACTGTCTGGAGAAGGGGAAGACTCTAATCTGGAATTGTTATTATTCAGCTATGGTTTTCTAACCAATAACTACGGCACTTTTCCTTGTACATAATTATGTGATTAGGTTAGTCATTTAAAAAAACAGATTAAATCTTTTGTGTGTAAAAGGCCATCTAAAATATACATCTAATACTCTTAAACACTTCTTAAATATGTACAGTACACTTTTACAGGATATATTTCATAGGAGTTTGTATGAATATTTTTCCAGCTCTTTCTCTGAAGTAGAGAACCTTGAACTGAATCAGATTAATTTCTCTCCCTGTACTAAGGAAAGTAAAGCATTTTTCCCTCCCACTGTAAGAATGTAGTTCAGGAACATTTTTACTGTCCCTGCCTGTTACTAGCATTAAGTAGCACTTGCGTAGTGCTCAAAACAAAGAGAGGTAATGAAATTATTTTGCCAAAGCTACCGAGCAAGATCAGGAGGAGAATTTAGGTTTCCTGACTCATAGTGTCGTACTGTTTACATCCCACTGCTCCCTGATAGCCTGTCACCTTTGCATTTGTTGTACAAAATGATGGGAGCTGATAGCTGACTACCATCTCATATTACATTTAGAGAAAACTCATAAACCTTTTCTCTATTTTTTGAGATAGAAGCCTTGAAAAGAAGCACAGACATTAATCTGACTAACCCAGACCCGATTATGCCTACGGCAAGGAAGTTTTTTTGTCAGTCATTTTTGCACGTCACTTCGGCTCTAAACGTCTCCCAACATACCTGTGCAGTCTCCTGACTCAATTGCCTTGTAGGTTTCTGCAGTTTGTAAGCCATTCCCAAATTTACTTCCAAATTCTTAAAACCCTGAGATACAAAACATGGGCCTCACATTTTGCACTTTGTTTTCTGTACAATGACAAGTGAAACACTATTGGATATATTTCTGTAATTTCTGTAATTTATAAATGACTTTGGTCCTTAGAACAATTTTTTTTTTTTTTAAAGAAACAAGTTCTTTACAAAGCATAGCGGGCAGGTGGCCAAAAATAACCATAAGCACTTTCTCAGCAGTGTGAAACGTCTGAAGTGAAAGACAGATGCGGTACAGTGCACGGGAAAGGAAACAAGTCTTGCCATGATGGCTCCTGCAGAAATACAGCACACTGATATAAATCAATGGAGTAATGCAATGCGTAGCTATAAAGTTTACAGGAAAGCAGATTAAACCACAGATAGACAGGGCTGGCTTAGAAACTTTCATGAAGACTGTTGACCGAAGCTAAGGTGGACACACCTCAGGTGGAAAGGAGTAGGAATTAAAATCTCCACCGATACAACTTCAGCTGCAAAAGTATTTGTGGTATACTGCTGGTTTCATGATCTGGAAAAGGGGCTGAGCGCAAAATGTTGATGGAGAGTAGAAGCTAACAAAGGAAAAATACCAGTTATATTTATGTGACCAGGATTTAGAGAATAGTTTAATTGAAGGTTTAAAGCATCACTGTTGAATCACTGGTTTCAACGGGATGGCAAAACTTTTATTTATTGAAGATTGAAAAACTGTTAACTCTTGCTTTTGGTTAGTAGCGTACTCATCAACTAACCAGGGGTGTCATGCTGGGTTAAAGTCTGTATAAATTGTTTGTGAACAGAAGCAAGTAGTGCATTCTTACACCTGAGCTTGTCACTACTACCATCTGTGAAATTTAGTTCCCCAGTTCATATCATCTCACCAAGTCAAACACAAAGTGAAATTAGGAATAAAAAGACAGGCTTTTATCATTCAGGCATTTGTCTTTTGAAAACGTACACAATAATGCTGTTAAAGCGGGTTGCAGTGCTTTAATGTTTAAAGGCCTCATGTACTGACACTGGAAATGTTCTGTACATAAAAGGAACACCCAGAAAAATCTAATTTACTGCCTCAAGACATCTCCATCTCTCTCTTATTTGTATTACCGATTAGCTTATAAAGAAGAGGTTATTGGTTCACTGTTGCATTGGAAAGTTTCTGTGCTCAGTTTTGTCATTCTCATTTAAGCTTGCAATATGGGAACAATAGCAAAATTCATATTAGTACTTTCCCAGCACTCCCCCACACACACTTCTTTTGGCAATAAAACACTTCACTGAATGCAAATTTTTGGGTTTGGATAACCTATTGCTTTCCCTTCTCAGTTGTTCATTTTTTTCAATGAAAGGAAAAACAGTATTTTTTTTTTTTTACATTGACTTTACATAACTGACAGGAAATGAGTCAAAGAATGGATGAAAATAATTAGGCTTATACCTCAGAATAATCCTGGCTGAGAAAAGACTTCATTAATTATACCTGGTCTTGCTTCCATTAAATTTTAATGAAAAAAAAAAAAAGTGGCTAAAAATATGAAGGCTTTTGTTTAATTCTGAATTTCTGTTATTTTGTTTGATTTATGCTTCCAGCCTTAATAGGAAAGCCACTGATGATCTGAAAGCAAATATATGGCTATGCCTATATTAGCAAGCAGTTTACCTCAGTAGGAGCACAGCAGTAGATCAAAGCAGTAGATGCTGGAGCCCCAGTATTGTATGCAATTTGCACATTTTTCTGTAGGCTACATTTAGCCTGATCTGTGGAATTGAATGTCCTCGCTATGCATGTGGTTTGAAGCTGTCCTGAGCCCATATCACTGCTTAAAGCCCATTAATGTTTGTAGTGCATTAGATTTGCACCTGAATACGGGATTCCTGTTTAATTTCTTCTGAAAGAAATCCAGTTCTCGTGTGCCAAAATTGCTCTGCAAAATGGTCCAAAACACTAATGCAGACACAGCCTGTGCTAGCCAACAAAATGTATACTTTTTTGCTGTCTTTCTGCAAGTATCATGTTAACTGGAAAACTTCATAAGCTTCTGGTTCAAATTTACAAAACCAAGGATATTTCAAATTCAGTTTTTTTCTGAATACAGTATTGTGTGTAGATATTCTGTGCATAAATCACAGAACAAAATCATGTTACCTCAATATCATAACTGAAGGGTGGATTCATTTAGTATATAACCCATAGTCAAGGGGTTGATATAAACAATCAGTGCAATAGAGCTCCAGAAATTCACTTTACGTGCACATAGAGTAAGTTATTTATGGAGTGTCTGAGTGAATTTTGAATGCAATGAAAGACTGCATATTGTCATTTTCCATATAAGTTATTTGGTTCTTGATATTATAGCAATCTAAATATTGTAATTATTGTGCTGGCATTTGTTGTTCAAATAGTGTATTTTCTCTTATATCTGTAAAAATATTTAGATTAAGTGGTGACTGCTTCTATTTGTGTACCTACATCTATTAAAATACTCCTAAATTCTCCAGGTCTGGAATAATCAGTATCAACCCTTTAAATCTATGTTATGTATGTTTGTACCTTTAAACATGTCTTCCTTCATTGAAAGCTGAGATAGGTATTTTTACAAAAACAGCATAGATATTTGCTATTTAACTAAAGACCCATTCTCTATTGTATGTGAAAAAGACTTAGATACACTTCAAGGTCTTGCATTGCATCCATTCTCATTTAAACAAACAAGAGTTACAGGCATTCAGCATTTCACAGAATCAAAGCAACCCTTTTAGAAAGTGCTTCCCTTAATGGTTTATGTAGTTCCTAGTTTCACACTATGGTGTCTATTTTTGGGGCATATTTAAGCCAAACACGTGTAAGTATCTGCAGGTGTTACCCTATCCTTTATTTTTTAAGTCAAGTTCTTTCTGTACATCCTGAAGGATATA
Organism: Pterocles gutturalis; assembly: GCF_000699245.1. Lineage (NCBI taxonomy): Eukaryota > Metazoa > Chordata > Aves > Pterocliformes > Pteroclidae > Pterocles > Pterocles gutturalis. The sequence goes on along the minus strand of NW_010107657.1, from coordinate 37,724 downwards.
ATAAAGCCTGTTGTTTCGTATCAGCTTTGCATTTCCATTTTAAGTGCTTATTTAAAACAAAACCAAAACCCACGTTAGTCTAATAACCAGATAAATGGCCCCAGTCATATGAACTGTTTACCAAATCAAAACATAGTTCACTTCTGTTCGTACATGCTATACATTCAAAAAAGTTAGCGTTTATTTAAGAAACACCAGCACAATTTATGGTATAGGAGACATCCATGTTGCCTGCAAGAGCCAGTCATTGATCTGGGACACAATGTGCATGTGCACAGCAAGGGTTATTTTTTATAGATAAAGCCTGTCTTTTCAAATCAATAGAAACTTCTGCAGGCTTTCATTCTAGATTATAGCTTTTTCCATATGCTGTCAGCTGTAACCAATAAATCTAAACATGTATTTACTCTACATGGTCTACCACAGTGTTTTTCAGGAGAACACTCGAGTTCTAACAGCTGTACAAATAGGCAATAAACCAGGACCCTTTTGGAAACAAATCATTTTTCCTTTTCTTAAAAAATGCTACATGCTGCCAAGATAGATGAAGAAATAGGAGGTCAATATAAGGTATTAATCTCTTCAGAATTACAATTATGCACAGTCCTTTAAGCACATGTCTAGAGCTAGTGAATTATTGTATTTGAAGTCAAACTGCAGATTAAACTTGGAGAATGCAGAGGTAGGCAGCCAAAGAGAGGCAGAGAAATGAATCTGTATTAGGAGGAGGGGAGTGACATTTTGATTTGACACATTAGCATCTTTATATTACCGTTCTGCCAGTAAAGAGCCTCTCTGGAGGTGTATGAAAGATTTTGCACTTAAAACTAAACTGGCAAAATAATTTTCTTTGCTGTGTAAATTAATGTTAGGAAATTTTCCTTTGCTTGTCTAGGGCAGTTCTGATTCTCTCTGCATACATTTAAAACTTCTTTTCATTTTTCCGATCTTCCCCAGCCTTGGGTTCCTAAAATGTGCTAGTCACTATGGGAGGGAGAAAAACAGTCACAGCTTTGTACCTCATTTTTTCTCTAATTGAAGTAGCTTCCACACTTGTCACAACCTCAGAACAGAAGGCACAGGGAGGTAGAGGAGCCTTCAGGTGGCAAGCAAACACATGAAAATGAAATAAGTCAATGTTCCAAAGACACAAGTGAGAACGAACTATTATTTAAAAGACTTGTTTTCTCGTGGTCGTCTTTCTGTCCAGCCCCAGACTCACCTTCTTCTCCCAGTCTATACATCTACTTACCCTTATCTTGGGAACATTTTCATTATACGTTAAACCATATCTTGTTCTCTTCCCTGTCATAATTTGCTCTTTCATTCCCATGTCTAAACATCCCTGCTTTCACTGGGGACTGGTTCCTGCTTTAGAATATTTTATGATTGTTCATTGAACTCTAGACCCAAATCCCTTTGGCAATATTCTTATTTCTTCAGAGATCAAACTTAAAATTAATCTTCCTTTTGCTCCCCACTTGCTCAGTTTCCCAGTTGTGGTTCCAATTGTGATGGTAAGTGCTGATTATCCTTCAGTCAGAAAGTAAGAAAGGCAAAAAAAATGAAGGTCTTTTTTAACTCTTTGAGCTCTTTTGACTTTGCTACTCCCTCTTCTACAATTTGAACACATGAATCTGAGGAACCAGAAGAGAAGCTGAAAAAAAAGCAGATTACTGAAAGTGTTTTCTGGACCAAGAAACACTAGTCTGTTTTCCCAACTAGTTGCCGCTGTGAAGAAGACCCAACTACAGGCAGATTTACTACTTTAAAGACAAGCACAAGCCAAGACAAAGTTAAATCCCTTTCTTCTCTTTGCTTCTTTTTTCTTAGAATTAGCCATTATAATTCAATGCAACGGTTATTTTCTTAATTTGTGTTTGTAAAATGCAAGTCAGAGACTCTTTAATCTTGATAAATTCTAAGCCTTGATGACTTGCAGCTACGAGTTCCATAGTCTGTTGAAAAATACTCTGAGCAGATATTTCCACTTATCAATTTATAATCTGCCACTCTCATTTTCCTTGCATTTGTATCCTTACTCCCTGAAGGATAAGGAAAGTTAATTTAAAATTGTTTAAAGTATAAGAGGAATCTAAATTTTTTTCCCTGGTGAGTATTTTCTGAGCTTCAGTAGAACTGAACCTAACGATGGCCTCTGTGAGCCCAGTGTCTGGTCTCCCTGAAGATCCCTACAGTCCTCTCTGCTCTTCTGTAACCTACATAACTGCTGCAACCTGCTTTTTTTGCTACTCCAATCACAACCACGCCAGAAAACATTGATCTCAGGATGGGATTTTGAGGCACTCTGTGTTTTCCCACAGCAGAACCCGACAGTTTAATTTTAGTCTTTCTCTTCTGTCTCTTAGACAATTTTGATCCCCAGTAACACTTTATTTCACTAATATTTATTTTCCTTACTAATTTCCTGTGCAAGACCCTGTCAGAGGACTGAATAAATTGCCTGCTATCTATTACTTTGGTGACACTGAATTTTGAGCACATCAGTGAGACTCCTCAGAAAACTCTGCAGTCTGGGCTTTATCACATCCTGGTCTTTCAGGTGTTTACTGTTCTACTTTCCTGATACCGATGCAATGTTTATTCATCTGTAACTTCTGGGATCACTTCTGAAGCCTTTTTAATTAGAGACATAAAATTTGCCACCCTCTAAGCTACTGATATAGTAGGCATTTTTAATTAAAGCCTGTGCACTTTGCTAGCTGCTCTGTCCCTCAAAGTTAAGCTTCGTCTGAATTCTATGGTGTCTATAGTTTAGGCCTGTTGACTTGAAACTTTTCAATTATCAGTTTCTTTCAGCATCTTTTCTTATGATAACTCAATCATTAAGAGTTCCTCATCATTATTGACAGTCAAAGCCTGACACAGAAAATGCCACTCATTCTCTGCAGCAGAGACTGATGCAAAGAAACAACTGTGTTAGAACTATCTTTGTCTTCTTTAATTGCTCTTTTTATCTCCAAGGACCTATGCCCAGCTGAACCAGCAACTGTGAATTTGCAATTTCACACATGTCCGTATACAGAAATCAGGCCTATAATGTCCGTTCACCTTGGTTCTTTCCTCTAGCGATGCCCACGCAAAGTACATATTGGTTAGCATAGTCTCCTCTTAACCTCTTGAGTCTATGTTTTTAGCCTCAGTGCAAGGGCTTCTCCCATGGTTTTCCTTGTTCCTTCCAGCTGAACTACAAAATTAGCAGTCTTGCATGAATTGCCACACTCTCCGATGCATTCTTTGAGAAAAACTATACATATTTAACTAAACTGTGATTGCTCTCATACGTTGTATTTCAGACATAATAGAAAAATACAGCATGAATATAAAATTTATTCTAAACATTTTTTTTGGAAAGAGAAAGCATATTGCATTACAAAAAATGTTAATCTTTATTACATTAAAATTCTGCCACCCATAAATTAATACTTAAATACTTTTTTTCATGAAAAAAAGACAGAGTTTTCTAGTCTCATTAATGTAACTTAAGAGCTGGCCAAAAGGGAACTGAGAACTCAAAAAACCCACTGCCAGAGTTTGAAATTCCAGACCCTAAAAACAGAGTCTGATTTCTAATTTTAAGACCAAGAGCTCCCACTAAATTCTTCCCAGAAGAAAAGCAGGATTGGCCTACTGTTAATATTTACAGGAAAGGAAACAGCTTATTAGTACGTTGTCTAGTAATGTGAAGCAGAAACTCGTGATGGAATATCACCATCTGTGTCTGTGCCTAAAATGGAGCTTACTTTTGAAGATGTGATTTAAATTATTCTCTTATCTATTACAGTACCAGAGTGCCAAAGTGATGACAAGCTTTCCTCTGTCATCTTCTTAAAATTATGACAATCTTCTTCATTTTTTCCCCATCCTTTCTCTAGAAGTTCATAGGAAGTAAATTTTCAAAGTAGTGACATTAATGGGACTCATGCAGTTAAATCCCTGTACATCACTTTGAAAATTTACTTGCTAGTGTACTAATGAAAATTTAGGTCCTTGAATACTTACGATCCTCTATAGGATATCATAAAAGTAGGTCTTATTTAAATAAATAGGTAGAAAATCTGCCATATATGCACAGTTTGCTGATGTTCATGTAATTGCAATCAAATTGTGTTGTCCAATAATTTCAGACTAATTTCTGTTGTTCAATTCATTTGCTGTTTGACCCCCTCCCTCCTTGATAATTGCAGATTTTCAGATGGATTTCACTTCCAGGTTTAATCTCCCAGTCAGAAGGACTGTGAGATAAAAACCAAGAGCAGGAGGAAGGAAAGCATTTTACTTTAAAAAGTGTATTTGAAATGCTGAAAGCTGCTAGTTTTCCTTGGAGCTACAGACCTGCTGCCTTCTTTTGTTGGTTTAAAAAAATTCCATCAGCTACTTTCTGGCAGGGGACCTCTTGGATGTGTGCTGAGGGTGGGAAGGGAGGGACAGGGATGGGTGGTGTGAGACTCTGTGATGGAAGATTGCTTTAACCTTAACATATGACACAGACAGCTACAAAACTGGGATTCTGGACTTACCTAACATTCATAGCTCTAGATGGGCCCTAATAAATACTCAGAAACAGATTCTCCAGCAGACTACTACAGTGTCTTTCTGCTGCTGAGTATTAATCAAACACTATTAGAAAAGAAAATCCAGATTCACTCTGACATGAATTATCCACACTGTCCTCTGCTGCCCCTTATATATTCCACATCTTTGCAAACAACCTCAGGCTCTTGCCTTGCGCTACTAGTGGCACCAAAATAAAGTAATGACAGAGCATTTGTTCATCTGAGGATTCAGCATAGGAGAGACCATGAGCACAGCAAGCTATGACGGCTTGAATTGTGTCAGCAGCAAAGTTTAAGTCTTCATTGTCTTTGTCCTTCAAGAACAAAATTAGATCTATGTATTAAATTAATATCTAATAAAAATAAAATTTTTCACACGAATTATATAAAAGAATGAAGAAATAGCATGTGACTAAGCAACATAGATTTCTTTCTTGTTACTGAATGACTTATCTCTCTGTAAAACTAGTTTTAATAAAGCTTAACTTCATTACTACAGATATAGAAAGGATCTGAGAGGCATAAGAGTAATTTCAAAAAAGAAGGTGGGGAAGAGAGAGAAACAGAATCTGGGGAGCACAGTTGCTAAACTTCTCACTTAAAATATTAAGCTAAGAGCTGCCTATTAAGCAGAGCACTATTTCTTTCTAAAAAGAAACACAAATCAAGACCACAACCCTTGATTCGTTCCGTTGATGTTTGTCCAATTTATACAAATTTAGTGTGGAATAGTTCTTGCTCTTTTAAAGAACAGATATTTCTTTCTCAAGATATGCATGTGTATATTTATATTTATTTGATTTTATCCAAAGTTTGTTTTCTTTTCTCTTTTGTTAAAAAGTGGTATAATTCAGGTATCTTTTACTGATTCAGGTATCTTTTACTGATTGTTGAAGATGTTTGTACTTCAAAAGTATAATAGTTCTTGTACTCATTTCTTGTTATTCCTTTAGGGACCTGAAAACATAATAATCTGATTTCGTGCTTTGCTTTAAAGATGCAACATGTATCTATTATGTGTTAGCTAAAAGGGAACAAATATTTTATGTATGTGTGCATGTGAGGAAAAGATAAACAGAAAGAAAAAAACCTCTAGTATAAGTCGCAGTTCCTCTTTCCTTGTCACAAAAGCAAAAATGGCAAAAAATAGGAGCACTGTTGCTATGCATCTCATGGTCCTTGCTCATGTCCCCATGGTAACTAGCAAAAGTCATTCGCATTCTGTAGAAGCATCATGGAGATGCATGCGTGCAGCAGTTCAGAGGGCTAGATGGTCCAAAGGAGATGGTAAATATGGCAAGTTTTGAAAGGACTCTAAAAGGTCATCCTGAGAAAGTTAATAAAAGTCCCATAAATATTTAAACCAGAGTAAACCAACATTTTTGTTTTAAGGATAGTTAGAGCCTGCAGTAAGAGGCAAAGTTCTGAAAGTTTGTGGTGGTGTAACATAGAGTTTATGGCACAGGTCCTCAATGCTATCAGTAAGTGAAAGTCTGAAAGAAGAGATGTTGACTTTTTCCAGCTTCAGGTTTGGTCCTTCCTCATTTTTACTGCACAAAAACTACATTAGAAAGTTTAATGTTTTTGTTCACTATTGCATGCTTCCTCCTTTCTGTCTTAAAGATTGACAAGATATTTATAAATACATTTATTTATAGAAAGCCTGCTTTCATAGGAAATGTCACTGGTCACTTTTATCTATATGTGCAATGGAATCTCTTAACAGTTCCACTTAGAAAAAAATTCCTATGGAGAGCAAGGAAAATGAAACAAAGAAAAAAAAAACCTACTAAGATGAAAATAACAACTCTACATGTTGAGGAATTCTGACCTGCATTACGCATTCTTTATATGCAGTAGCTTAGATGAGTCCTGAGAAAAGACTGAATGTTTTATATTTCTTTATTTTTCATTCTATTTTCTCTTCTCTTGACTGTTCTCAGTGCTGAAATTTCAATTTCTTTTCTCTTCAAGTTCAGCCCCAGCTTCCTATTAGCCTTTAATGATGTTTCTCTCTGAAAATCCCACGGGAGTCTCTATCTTGGCTACTTTTTGGGTGTATTTTTGAACCTAGCATGCTCCAGAGTGCTTCAGTTAATATTGACTGTGGAGTGTCTTTTAGCATTGAATTATTGGGGGGTTTAAGTGTTTGTATGTACCTATATATATATATATGCACATATATATATATATGGTCTCACATACTTGTACACATAACCTCCCACACAGACACACATACAACCTCAAGTCTGGGGCATACTCTATTTCTGCCAGCGGTATGAGACTGTGAAGTTATGTGGCAATGTGGGGGTTCCTCTAGGGCAGGAAGATGTCTTGCTGTTAGCCTTGACCCCCTGCTAGAGCCCAAGGATGATGAAGGGGGAAATGGCCATCTGATTCCCCACCTGGTGAGGGACTCTGCAGCCTTTTTCAGAGCTTCCAGGTACTGCAGGAGGCTGGAGTGTACTTTGGCTATACTTAATTCATGTTTGCTTATCATACCAGGATACATGTAAAGATTTGTAAGTCTGCAGATGTGTTTCTAGCTCAAAACAAGTGCTGGGCACACCATGTTGTACCCATCTGGCTGCTGCCAGGATCTGTGTTCATGCACTCATCTGCCTTAACCCTGGCACTTGCAAGTGACACCAGAGAGGGATGCAAGGTCTGGTTTTACTGATACATCGGTTCAGCCCTTTCTCTGTCTCCAGCGAGTGGCAACAAGAGTGGTGACTGTTGCTGGTGACTCATTGCAGGTGATCATGAGAATTATCATTATAGAAAACCATCTCTGCAAAAGTAACTCAGATGAGAAAGGGACAAAATCGATGCTGCAATGCTTTCATATGGGGAATTAACCTATGCTCTCATAGACCAGAAATACCTATATATTTGCCTAATAAAGCCTGAGGCCACATGCACATGACTCAAGATATGACTATACGACAAATATAGCGAACACAGCAGTTCTTTTTAATATAGTAATATTTGATCATCTGAAATATTCATATAATAGGGATTAAGAAAGAGAGAAATAATTTTTGTGGTCCTTCTCGTGAATAATCACGTGCCTTAGCATACTGAGCTACCTAAATTCTACAAAGCAGACTTATTATTCAGGCCCACTTCCCTGGCTTTAAGTTTGATACAAAAACCAAGTTATCTGAACTATCTGCAGAAACTTTGCAGAACTGGGCTGTATCCTGAGCTGCTTTCTTGTAGAGTCTGGAACTTTGATTTGAAGTATTTGTCCATCCAGTTTCACACCTGAATTCACACTATATGAGATCAGCTCAATTTAGGCTAATATATTTGGCGTCTTACCTGCCTGTAGTTGATTTGTCTATGAACTGTTGAGTGAAGCACATTGTTCTGTATAGTCATACAGAATATTTGCACAATAACGTTATAGAAACCAATGCATTTGATTTAGGACCCTATGTTTCTTATTTTGCGTGTATTGGAGTGAAGAAGGAAAATAATACGTTTTTAAGGGATGAAAACCTCCTAAATTATTGCAAATATAATTCTAATTTTTATATAGTACTTTCAGTAAAAACATTTATTTTTGCCACCTGTAATTTGTTCACAGTTAACGCATTCTTAATATGTACTTGAAGTAGACTAAAAACCTCTCTAGGGTAAAGGAAATGATCACGGACTAGAAAACAAGGGTTCCAGTGCCATAACATCTTGAGTTTGTCCTTAGACAAGAAAACACATCTCCGTTTTCCTATCTGCCACATAAGAGAAATACAGACTGCCTTACAGAGATACTATGAGATTTCATTAGCTAATGTTTACACAGCGCTTTGAACTAATGAAGCAGTACAGTGCAAAGCACTACTCTCAGCGACAGTACTTCAAGGATGTAGAAAGGATCAAATATCCTTTTCACTTACACAGATTGAAGAGGAAGCCTGATTTTGTTTTGAAGTTCTAACATCCTTTTGTCTTTTTATTTCACTTCAAGGTTGATTCTTACCTTTTATTGACTACTTATTTTAAATTCCTTTTTCTGTGTCCTCTCCTTTGTTATAAAAATTGATTTGAGGTTTGTGTGCAGCTGACTGACTGGATGCTTGGAGGAAGAAGTAATGCATCCTGAAAAAGAAGGTCTCTTATTTCAAGAATATTGCATACTGCAAGAATATCCATGTCCACTGTTCACTTTCTATTACTAGAGTGGCATATGCTTGGTCAGCATTGTTTTGCATCTACAATGTCATAATACGGTAAAATTGAAAGGATTTATATCTCAGGTAACGTACAGTGATATGTAGGCAGCTTTATATCACTTACTGCTTGCAATGAGTAAATCAATATTTGCTTTAAAAAGTAGCTTGGAAATGTGACTTGTGTGCTATTTCTTTTAAAAGTCTGTATTTTAATAATTTGACCTTTTTTATTTTTGAAAACAAATAGCAAAATTTGTAAGAGGTAGAGGGTTTTTTGTTTCCCAAATGATCCTCTGCTCACATCAAAGAGTGTGTTCTAGCAGCTGTAACGTCTGCAAGGATAAAGGTTCACCACATTGTACAGAACTGGAATAATGACTTTCACTTACTCCAAGAATAAGATTTGGTTTTGTTGTTTTTAATTATTTCTATTTACTCAAAGGTTGCCATTTAAGGTTAGAAAAATTGAAACCTTGTGGCACAACTTTGTTTGCTGATGGTTCAGGGATATTTTGCACAGATATTTTCAGAGGTTTGAACCATGCCTAAAACAAGTTTCATGAATAGCATAAAGTCAGTGAGATCATGAGCTTTTTTCCCAAACCAGTCATGAATAATTTGCTACAGTTATGAGCAGTTTAAGCAGATTTTCAAACATTCAGCTTAATTAATCACTCCCTCTCTGTCCTAAGACTGAATTTTCAATAATAATTTCTCCATTTTCTATCTTATTGCATTTCTCCATGTTTGTAATCATCTTTCCACAATGACAAATACTTGCTACTGCTACTATGGTATTGGTGTCCTGGCACTACTTCAAGAAATGGTGAGGACAGATGACACATGATGCATTTCAAATCAGCACATACACCCACGAAAAGGAAAGAGATACAAACTCCCATGGGTATAAAGTCAGGGGAATGATGGGATCTCTGGAAATAATTACAATGGACTGGAAGAAAATACAGGGCCAAAAAAATGAAAGAAGTCTTATGGATGTACAGGATGCTGAAGGGGTGAAATAAAACAACAGCAAAAATCAGATAATCAAGACACAAAACCAGCAAAAGTACATGTTTTCTTTTATCTTCTAAGTAGGGAGCTGTGGGTGCAAGGAACATCAGCAGCCATGCCACCAGACACTTCTTGGGCAGAGACAGAGTTGCTCAGAGCAACAAGAGCAACACAGCTGAAGTGTATCCCAATGACTGTCTTTTCCCTGGAGTGCTGGCAGCAGCCGCATTTTTAACCACACCAAGTTCAGTCACACAAAACTTAATTTAGGGAAGAAGGCTGCTGTGGAAGACCATCTAGGGATTAAAGAAGTTTGTTCTGTAACAAGAAGGAAAACCCATCTATGACAACCTGTGTTACTTCAGAGAAAGTTTGGACCACTCTGTAGAACCAACTGTACTTGTATTTATACATTTGGTAACAGTGTTTAAGAATGAAATCTCTGTCACTTGTTGCAAAATATGCACTTTTAACTTCTAGGAAACATTTCTTACCTTTGCTGTGGCACCTTAATTATTTAATTTAAGCAGTGTCATGACCAGGAAAACAACCATGCCTACTAAGGAGACAAATAAGAGCTAAAGAGAACTTTTTAAAGTATCCTCTAAGATTAGAGTCGGGCATTAATAGATTGCTTTCTTCTACTGTCTGCATTGTTTTGATAGTCCCTAAAACATCAGCTGGTTCTACATGCTCACGTTTTATTTTTATGTTGGTAAGCTTATTCTGCTATAGTATTCCTTACTGCAGAACATGGAGCTCACACTTGCCACTTCTGCTGTGCACAGCAGAACCAATTTGGCAGGGAAATAACTAAAGACCATTCTTATTTCATATGAGGTGTGACTATGAAGCTCTATCAACCTAAATATTCACAATAACCTCCTGGAGGATTTGCTTTGGAAACATAAAAGGTAGCAGGAGGAAAAAAAAGGAAATTTCTCATACATCTCACCAAGTTTATGTGTGGTATGCTGGGAAATATCACTGGGCTTTACAACTGTTTCAAAAATATTACTGTATTTAGGTGTTTAACACTGCTGAAAATCCATTTCAGGAAGTAAAAATGTGAGACACTACAGTTTCAGACTTCTTGAAAAGATGGTAAATATCAACTCTGGAATTTTTTCCTTTGTCATGTTTGACTGGGCCTTTGGCTTGCCTGGATGTGAAGAAAATGAAGTCCTTCCCCAAAGATAACAGCAGGAAGTAACCCTTAGTCTACCCAGAGAAGTAAGTCTTCAGGTGAGAAAAGCACAAAAACCCAAAAACCCCATTTATACCATCTGAATCTTCATGGCTTTTAAAGCCATGTGCAGGAGATTAAGTTGGGAAAAGGCAATTAAACCATGTACAAGAGGACAGGAGTTTTCCCATTCACAATCAGAGACTTGTGGTCTCAGTTGCAGAACAGTTTTATCGGCACTGTGTATTCAACAATTTCTTTCCATACCCAAAATTTTAATTATAAATATTAGTCCTGTGCAGTTTGATTATTAAGGCCAGCGAGAGACTTTGTGAAGGTCCTATTTAATTGAATTCTGCCTTTAAGAGATGTCTTACAGAACCAGGACATATTTCTACAATGCCATGTACTTTCTCTTCTCTTCATCTCATCTTTTTCCTTCTTTTCTTGGTTAGGACACAACTTTGTCTGTGGATTTTGGGATAGGAAACCATGCTGACCAGTGGTTTACAACTATGCAGCTGCCTGCTTTCATTAGCCATATAAAGTTATATTCTTATGACTTTAACTTTTGAGGTATTTCAAAAGAAGTAATATTTTTTCATTTATAGAAAAAGGTTACTAAATCAACACTTGGCAAAGTCAGCTTCTCATCATCCTGTCAATAATACAAATTCATAGATATAGAAACCCAGTGACTAATAATCCATAAAATTTAAATCCACTCTTACCAATGTTAAAGTTATTTTATTTAGGTACATTGATTAAATTTATTATTGTTGAAACCTTGGAAGAAAATATGGGGCAACTGTTAAGTTACCACTGTGGAATTCACTCTTCTGTATAATACTTTTCCATTGGTATATTAACTACATTTAGTGCCTTACTGATTCTTGCATGCTTTTCCTTTGTTCACACAATACAATAAACATGTTGTTAATGAAAACTTTTCAGAACCCTTAATGGCAGTGACTTACTACAGTACTTTTCATTGCCATTATCTACATGACTGACTGCTTTTGTAAAGGAGAAAAAAAGTTACCAACTTATGCTGGGAAATGATAGTAAGTATCAGGTTCAGACACAATGTGAAGGGAAAGGTCTTCTAAAAGAAGCAATTTTTCATTTCAAGAAATGTGAATCTTTTTGAAAATGTATCTTAAGCATATTAGGTATGCAAGAACTAATTTCTTGAAAATATTAAAGCAAGTTCAAATATATTGCCACTATAAATGAGGTGAAATTCAACTATTAAAATGAAGGAAATTTATAAGCCGCTTCTCAAATATTTCTGTCAATTAAGTAAAGTATTAAGATCTGTTAATCATAGATTAGGTTGCCATATGTTGGACCATAGGTTTTCTTCCGTTAAAAAATAAAACAAAATTTTTTGAACCCTTACAAATTTCTAACGGTAAATTTAAAAATTACAAAAAAAAAAAAATAGATTTGCTTTTCTCCTTAGTTACCTTTCAAAGCTTTTAAAATTAGTTCAAAGATCCCCAATGTTCTCTGTCAGCAGGCTGAAAACCAACAGGTAATCTTTCTAGATTCAATTTTAGGCTGATGTTTAGCCACCAGAGGCTCCTACTAGAAGTCCATGCCTTATATGTTTGACAAATATATCGTCAGCAAAAAAAGAAAAATACTACAGGTGAGCAACCAAACAATGCCAACAGCAAAGAATAAACACACTGAATTTAAAGAACTAACGAATTGCTTCTCCTGTCTATTCAGCAGATTCTCGTGAATAACAAATATTGATTCATGGATGATCTCCTATCCAAAAAAAGAGAGATACACAATGCATATTCTTAATAATGAAAAGCTTAGACTCCTAAGTAAGTCACGCTACTGCACAGTGATCTTCACTTTTGGCATCTCTCTTCCAGCAAATTTAATTCAATCTGTTCTGATTGCTGCCATGACTTCCAGAATTCAGTGGGCCAATTCTGCCTCAATAGATATTATTTTATCCAAAGCAAAAAGTGATTTGCATACCTCTTATATTTTGGGCAACAAATGTTTTGTGAGTCTCTTGAAACAGAGGTATTTGATTCTGTAGTTTAATCATTCTATACAGTTACGGAAGATTTAAAGAAATCTCAGGGGCAACTTACTTTTGGCTTCATATATTTATACAAGGCAATGTTAGAGCTATTGTTTATCTCTTTTAGTAAAGCAAAGTAATTTAATTAAATCTTTGCCATCTAGTAACCATGCATACAGTATATTGATGTGAGGGAGGAAAGACGAATCTATTTAATGCAGAAGTAAAATGAGGCCGTAAGAAGATCAGGCAGGTTTGACCCTACTTATTTTGCCATGCAGCTGGTTGCCCTTAATGAAGATATAGTACAGGGAAGAATTGAGGTTAACTTTTTTTTTGTCCAATTGCATTTTTAATTTATCTTTGCATAATATATGGCAAGCTTATTACATGGAGAATACATTGTCCAAGCTGACATAAGGAAGTATTCTGAGTCGTGACAATATTTGAAAAACAGTGTGTGTTCTGCCTCTTACAGCATTCTCAAAGCAGCTAACCAGAAACAGAATAGCTGTGTACAAAAATAGCCATGTAGTACATAGCTACACTATGTACTGAAGCCTAAAATGAAATTTAATTCTATGTTTTGAAGCACAACTCTTTCCTTGTGTCTATTAATGTAGCAGTTTCGCTTACGGGGATTTCTCCAAAGTTTTCATCTTGTTAGCAATTGTCCACATTCATCTGCACATATGCACCAAAGAAGCAGTGAATAACTGGAAACTCCTGGCTTTAAAATTTCTTTTTTCTGTTTAATATCTGCATTGTTTCAGGAACCGTGACACTGCACAGGAGTTTTAGATCAGTTTAAGAAAAATATTCTTCAGTCTGTGTTTTGCACTAAGTAGATGGTAAATGCTGTTATACACAATGTGGACCAGTATCCGTTTGTTAATCTTGTCAGTATCCGTTTGTTAATGGTCAAACAAGCACCTGCTTGTTAATGATCAGTGCAAGAGACAAGATAAGGCAATGGGGGCAGCTGCTGTCTCCTGAAGCAAAAAGAAAGCTGCACACATGGCCGTGCCATGGGGGGTGTGGGCTGAACCCCTCTGTGAGCCTCCCTCCCTTGGGTAGCCTCAGCAGAGCTCCCAGAGCTGGAGGTGGCCTCTCGCCTTCCAGTGTGGCTTCCACTGCAGTTGGTATTGGCCAACAGTGCCCATAATAAAAAATGCACCTAACCAAAACTATATAAATGTTCAAAGAGAGGGGTCAACACTAGATAATATTACCTCTTGGTCCTCCACTTCTGATCCTGCATTAATTTTTTATTCCCCTACAGTAAGCATATTGCATAGTCTTCCCAGGAACAAGCCACGGGTAAACAAAAGCCATAAACACTGAATGCTTCCAAACAATAAATTATACATTTGGCACCACCAAAAGAAAGATCCAGGACAGCTAGACCTGAGGGGGTAAATCTCTACACAGAAGTACCCTCACTTTCCAGATGTAACTTTGTGTATCATATGCAGAGTGACTGGTTCACCAGATCTACCAGACAGCACAACCTGTATCCAAACAGAGATGTGCTGCTTCAACTAGGAGAGATGTTGTGACTGAGAAGGAAGAAACACTTCAGGAACTCTGAGAAGGAAGGCTAAAAATCAACATAGCTACAAATTAGTGTAAGATAAAGCTGTGGAGTCCCTCAGAACTAATTTGGAGACAGAAAGGAGCCTAGGAAGAAAAACAAAATTACACAGTTCCACTAACTTGCACTCTCAGTAGATGCAACAATTCCTTATTCACATGGATTTCATATCAATTATACTTGACCTTAATAGTAACATATTTATGGTAGTGTTGGTCTGTGACCATTTGGTTTCAAATATCTTATACAAAATTGCCATGATAGATTAGTTTGCCCTTTGAGCTTCTAATTTTCATTTTAATGGCAATGGACCATCATGAAAAACAAATATGGCACTGCAGAATGCTGGGAAAGACTTCCAAAGGAATTTGTCAGTATAATTTCGAATTGGTTATATACATGATTCTGAGTTCCGAGGAAAACAAAGCAGCTGACATTTGGAATTTTGTAATTAGCTTTCATACCTTAATTTTTTGTATCTTTTGGTTCTGATGTACACAGCAATTGACACTGATTCTAACAAGACCATTGCTACTTATTAAAACCTGAGGAAATTTTCCAAACATTCAGAGTGCAAATAACAATATCTTCATTACAGTGGCCTTCCCTCCTTTCTAGGTCTGTATTTCTTTGTTCCTGTTAGGAAAGCACCATATTTTACTTTAGCAATCACTCTCCAAGGAACACATTGTTATCTATTTCTTCTGGCCTGTTCATGAGCTAGAGAAAAAGCCGCTGACTTATAAAATGCGCATGAAATCAGCAATGAAAGAAATTAACAACACAAAAAAATTCATTGAATTCTATCGTGTAGATTCTTTATTTCCCAATATGACAGCTTTTTAGCAGCACAAGGATCTGCAATAGCAGCTTCCCAGATACTTCTGTGGGAGCGTAAGTTTATCTAACTCACATCTCCTGTGTTGCTTGGATTTTTCCCTAAGAGTTAAGAATGGCACAGATTTTTTTATTAGATGAAAGTTGCTGCATAAATAAAAAGCTTGGCTGACTTGGTTTAAAATAACTGTTTTCATTTATACTGCATTTTATTCACAATTTGCTCAATTTATTTTGTCTTTCCAATGGAATAATTTCTCACTAAAAGGAGGGGGGGAAAGTGAAATGAATTTCATTATTGTACCAAAGAAGCATTTCGTTAATATATTCAATCTGTGCTAATGGATTTAACATGTTTTTACTATTCCGCAATGAACTGCTCATAAAGTTTTAATTACCAAAGCAGTACCCAAAATACACTGCAGAGAGGTGCAGTGTTGTAACAAAGGTTATTCCTTTATGCATTTAATCTTGGCTCACTAATGTATCTACAGGTATCTGTGTTTCAATGGTATAATACCCAATTCTATAAGTATATGTAATTCAGCTAAATTGATGTTCCGAAACCAAGTTGCTCACATTATTTTTCAGTTAAAGAAATTAAGAAATAGCATGTAGCTCATATTAATCCTGCTATTCATCACTCAGTGCTGTGGGATATAGAGTATAGTTAGAGATCTGCACAGTGTAACTGCTTGAGGTCAGATAATATCCGGAGAATCCAAGAATAAATTCCTTCGCCCTTCCCTCAGCGATATGTTGTTTGCTCGATAGTGGACTGTGTATTGCACTGTGTGACACAGTACTTTCACTGAAGTTTATGAGTCATGTGGCATTTATCGAAAAATATTTTCTGTTTATATCATGCAGGCTTCTAGCCATGCCATTTCCAAAGGAAGCAGTAATATTCCCATCCCCTTTATCCCATTAATATCCAAGTTAAAATACTCACTAAACGATGGGAGGAATTGAGGTCTCATTTTCTCTTGGCCATCCAAGAGGAGTTAAAAAAACATCCTCTACCATCTATGATAAACTCACAGGCTGGATCCTGCCAGGAACCAGGGAGCCCTCCCATACGTCCTGTTGGTACCTTTAAAGCATCACGCAGACTCAGGCTCTGACCAGAGAGTTCTGGATCATTTCTGCAGTTATATTCCCCAGTCCTCATTCAGGAAGGCCCCACATCACTGGTGCTCCTTGTGTGGGACCATATTTCTGTCATGGGATTCCACTTGGACCACTCCCTGCCTGTGGCCAGGGTGCTTGTTTGTGCAGGGGCTGGCTGGAAGTGTAATTGTACCTTCCAGGTAAGCTGGCATGCATTGTCCCTGAACAGAGGTTGCTGGCTGTTTGGTTAAGGCATAGAGTGCACACGCAATGATGTGGACTGACTTCCTCTGTATCACAGTTCATCCACTTTCTTCTCCATTAAACCTAACTATGTATGTTTGTCAAAGCATTTCTTCCAAAAAAAAAAAAAAAAAGAAAATAGACATTATATGTTAATCTAAACACATCAAGAGACCTAGAATTACTCTTTTAAGTAAAACCTTCACAAGCCTCTAGAAAGATAATCATAGAATAATAGAATGGTTTGGGTTGGAAGGGAACTTAGAGATCATCTAGTTCCAAGCCCCCTGCTATGGGCAGGGATATAGGCAGGGATATGTGCAGGGATAATGCTGGGTAGTGGTCTCAAAGATAACCCAGACAGAATCAAGCTAATGTTATTTTAGCTCTCTGGTTATCTAATATTTCCTCCAACCCTTTGACAATTTCCTTGTTCTGTCTGGAATAATATTTCATAATCTGAGAATGAAAATCAGGGATCCAGCTTCCAGGGAAATGTGGATCTTGATTTGATACTCATAAATGAAATATCATATGTGTTTGGACCAACAAAACAGGGGTCCCCATCTCAGTGTAAAACAGCAAACCTAGGAAAGCTCTTCCACAGCCAGGAACAGAGAAGTTGCTGAAGAAGGAAGGAGACTCCTTGGAAAAAACAATAGCATCTTGAGAGAAAAGACACATGAGTTTCTTCCTCCCTTGGGAGGAGGATGGAATAGTTTTCTTGTAGTATAAACCTCAGTATTTAACTGATTCTCCAAAGCAGATGCTTATCTCTGAAGAAACTGAGACACAGCACTGATGTTTTTCTTTTCTCTGGCATCTGCAATGAGTCACATGCAGCTTGGCTCTCTCGGCTTGTAGTAGGGATGCAGCAACTTGAAGGCTATCTCCAAGCATCACACTCAATATTGCAGTTCTCTATATGAGAGAAAATGCCTTCAGGTTCTTCTGTTTCAACAAAATACAGAAAATGTTTTGTTGAGATGATGACAGAACTCTGCACTACTCAAAACCTGAAAATGCAGCTAGGTGCACTTTTTGTATTTAAGACTATAATAGCCTAGAGATTATGTAGGAATGTGTTTTGTCTGTATGTATGTGAATAAAACATCGATGGCAAACTTTTGTTGTGTGGTGTGACTCCTTTTTAATTATTTTTGCTGATCTCACCTTTATAAGTTCATGATCACTTGTGCAAGTCAATGTGCAGGACCAGACTCTGTATCCTCTGACAAGACAGTGGTGGTAAGTGCCAGCTGCATTAGATGCCCAGGGAAGAGTAAGATTTTATCTATATTCAACTGATGCACAGCAGCAGAGCAAGGATTATTTGGTTGGATGTCTGGGATGTTTTCTTCATACCTTTAAAATGTAACTGATACTGCTAAGCACACCCTGTGCTTGGTTGATTCAGTGCTGGAGCAGTGGCAGGCGTGCAGCACGTACAGCTCGCTGGCAGGGAGGTGCTGTGCAACCATATGGGGATGGCACACACTCAGCGTGTTAGGGGTGCAGCCGAAGTCAGGTGCCATACATGTATCCAATACCAGATGGCAGCATTACTGAGTCACAGGATACAGGGAGCCACTGTGTTAGATGCTGAGGAGTGGCCAGAGGCTACCTCCCCCCTCATCAGCTGCACACAGAGACAGAAGGCGGCTTCATTGCTGTGCTGCAGAGATATGAAGTACTGGTGCAGGGTTTAGGGACTGTGAGACAGCAGTCAGGATGTCAATGTTAAATTCTTACCTTTTCAGATGAGAATCCCCAAAGAAGTTTGGAAACAGGAATTTCAAAACATAATGTTGAAAATACTGACCCAACCTTTCCTACTAAAAGATGCACCAATGGTTTTTGCAAGTTTTATGCATGCAACACCTGAGCAGTGACTGGATCACAGCAGTAATGATCCTGCTAGTCTTCCGGAGGGTTAAATGAGAAATATGACATCCAGCTGAAACAGCAAAAGGTCAAAACTGAACTAACGATAATCATCTAAATGGGAATTTGAATGTAGCTCTGATGTTAATGCTCCTACACTTTTAATAAGTGCCATAGGATTTCTAATTATCCAGGAGCTCCTCTTGTTCTTTTACAACTGTAATGACTACAGCAGAACAGTTCCTATTAGCACTATGCCAAGGCAAATGCTCCAAAGTTAATCACAGGAGTAAAGTGCCTCAACACCTAAAGTCCTGAGTTGTGCTTTAGTCTTCAAATATGGCAAAGTTCAATTTTGTTGGTTTCCTTGATCACAGCTTAAAGGCAAAACTCATCTAGTGTGTATTCATTTTGTATTAAAAGATATACTCGCACTGATTTTAACTTTTGTTCAGTGTCATCACATTAAGGAACTTCATTATTTCCTTTGGTTTGATGTGATCTTGTACCACAGGGTCGATTTACAGGATCACTTTGACCTAAACAGCTAGTTAAAAACAGAGTACTTTTGCTTAAGCTTTTGTTGTTGTTGCTTGGGTTCTTTCAAGTCTGCCATTGCTGAGGTCTGACTTAGCAAAGAATTGTACTGCTCTGGGTTTCCATGGGAGATGGGAAGCTCCACAGAGCAACATTTTTGTATAATAAAAATGAGCAGCACTAGTACAATACAAGTAACAATAATCCGTGGCTTTAAAGACGGTTTGTTCCCAAAAGGTTTGATTTTGGGGCAAAATTGCCATTAAGAAAGAGATTGTTTCTGTTGTTAATTGCAGAATTGTCTGCAGTCTAACATTTTGCCTATATGTAAAGTTGTCTCAATGCCGTTTTTGTTTACCTTTACTGAATCTTTGTCATGGTAGCTGTTTCCAATATTTTGTAATTTCATGCTGTTAATGTTTTTATGTAAGCTTTGCTATTTTGGGAGTATGAAAGTGGTGCAGTTCTGGCTCTGTAATTAAGGAGCTTCAGTGACCTCTTTTCTCTCAGCTGCTGCTCATGAGACTGAGAAAGGAAGGACACAAGCCACAGACAATACAGAACAAAGCTTCTATTTATCAAAAACACCAGTCCTCAGGGTTATTTGAATGATAAAGCTGCTGTCTATCTACAAAGCCTGATGCATCTGAAGGAGAATCTGTGGAGCTTTCCATGGTCCCAGAGTCTCCCTCTTGATAAACTGTGGTAAGAGATGCAAATACAATTTGTAAGCTCATCTTCCTTGCGCTTCTGAGGAAATAGAGTTTCCATTACAGAAGAATATGGAAAACAGGGAAAAATGTGGTGTTGATATTGTTGACATAATGTGGTGTGTAATCGCTGTGAGTCAGCACTTCTGCTGAAATGAATTTATTTACATGCATTTGCCAACACTGAGCTGGTTTGCCATGTAGCCCAGGTAAATCTGAATTCTGCTGTAACAAATGTTCATGAGTGGATGCTAACACCTCGTTGATCTGCTTCACATGATTAATCAATGTCCCTGTTACTGCAGGTGCACTTCTCTGCATCTCATGGTTTTACTATTTTTTTCCAGAATATCTAAAGTAGTCTGAAAGACGAAAGTGGCTAAGTGTGTGGACATTTTCAATTAAGAAGGAGGAAACATGAAAGTACTCAACACTTCTGAGGTATAGTTTTTGTCTGAAATTCAAAATGTCATTTCCTAAAGTATATATTTTTATGTTATACATTACAAATTAGACTATGATATATTTTAGACATGCAGTAAGCCAAATTCAGAGCTCTGTTTGGTTTGGAGAAATTTAAATTTTGCTTGCATTCATTTCTCAGTATTCTAAAAACATCTAAGATTGTTCTAAAAATATCTAAGGAAAAAAAATTAATATATTAAGCTGCTGCAAAAATCTGTGATGTGCCCACATCTGGTAACCAGAAAATACAGACAATGAGTCAAAAAACATATCGAGAAGGGCTAAAGAGATTAAGCAAGGGTCAACTTACTAGTTAAGAATTCTACAAAGAGGAGAAATTATTTTTGTGGGAGATATGAGGGAGAGTCATAAAAACATGGCTGACTAGGAGAAAGCAGGTATGTGATTGTGTATTTAATACAAACTGGTTTCATAATACTGAAACTGGAGAAGTAAACCAAACTACGCTGGAAATCCACTAAAGACAGACAAATTTTTCATGCTGTGCATAACTAAACTGTGGAACAACTTGTTCAGAATGTCTTGAATGTCAGGAAGATTTGCATACTAAAAACACCTCTGAAAAGATTTTCAGAAGAGAGGTGCTCATCAACACAAAGAACCACAGCCGGCTCAGCTACGAGGTGCAAGCAGGGAGAGTACACTACGAAAGTGTGACAGTAGGTTTGCTGTGTTCTGTACTCCTCCTAGACCAGCTGATCTTACTGGCCACTGCTGGGGACATGGTACTGAACTAGATGCACCACCCATCCTTGTGTTCAGAGACTGTATTACAGGTAAATATTGTTATACAAATACTGGAGAAGGAATGGAATAGGTAAACTGATTCTAATTCAAAACGAGTTGTGCACCATTAGGTTTCTGCAGCCCGTTAACCTATACAGTACAGTAAAATATACATTCAAGGGAAAGTAAATGGTACTACTCACAGTAAGGGTTAAATGAGAACTCAGGCCCTATTACCTGTGTCTTTTGAAATTTTCTCATTTTGATTAGACAGCCTCTACAAAGCCTTTACAAATTGTAAAAGACTGCAAAAATTAGATAGCGGATATGTAAATTGGAGAGTGTATGATAACAAAAAATAAAAAGAGAAGAGTGGGCAAGATCTAATAAAAAACTCTGTCACTTCATTCAGTGTGAGAGGGGGAAAAAAGGGAAAATTCTGAAGGGGAAGACACAAGTTGAATTGGTGTCAAAATATTTTTCAGTATTTAGGGTAAAAACAGAAAGACTATAATTGAATTCATAGCTAAGTTAAGGCTTTCCAATTAATAGCTTATCAGTTTGCAGGAGATGAAACTGAGGAACAGGTAGAAGAAGAAAGCTGATTAGGATACACGCATGCACGTGCACACAGACACACACACACAAACCAGGGAGTGAGTGAGGCAGTAAGTTCAGCATAATGCAATCTGGGTTGAAAAGTTGTCTGCTTCCTAGTAAAATATAGACTTAGGAAATTATTATTGTAATGAGGATTTCAAATACACGCACCTTCAATTAGTTTCCAGTTTATATTTAAATACAAATAGTGCTTTCTGTTGCTGCTAAGCACTTAAGAAAATCTCTCCATGGTATGCTAAGTGCAAGTTGAAAAGCCTGGTTTCAGGACCTTTGGTCATTGTTATTATGGGATGTTATTTTAGTTTATGTCCAGCTGCTCCTCTAGTTTCTTTTATAAAGTAAGATAGAATCACAGAATCACAGAATGGTTAGGGTTGGGAAGGGATCTTAAAGATCATTTTGTTCCAACCCCCCTGCCATGGGCAGGAACACCTTCCACTAGCCCAGGTTGCTCAAAGCCTCATCCAGCCTGGCCTGGAACACCTCCAGGGACCCACTACTTCCCTGGGCAACGTGTTCCGTGTCTCACCACTCTCACAGGAAAAAAATTAGTCCTGAGATCTAATCTATATCTATCCTCTTTCAGCTTAAAACCACTACCCCTTGTCCTGTCACTACACTTTCTGATAGAGTGCCTCCTGCTGGCGCCCCCCTCAGGGTCCTGGAGGCCTGCCATAAGGTCCCTCTGGAGCCTTCTCCAGGCTGAACAACCCGAACTCTCTCAGCCTGTTCTCATACAGAAGGTGCTCCAGATCTCTGACCATCTTTGTGGCCTCCTCTGGACTTGCTCCAACACGTCCATGTCTTTTTTATGTTGCAGGCTCCAGAGCTAGGCACAGTACTCCAGGTGGGGTCTCACAAGAGCAGAGTAGAGGGGGACAATCACCTCCTTCGACCTGCTGGTCACACTTTTGATGCGACCCAGGATACGGTTGGCTTTCTGGACTGCAAGCACACATTGCTGGGTCATGTTGAGCTTCTCATCAACCAACACCCCCAAGTCCTTCAGGGCTGCTCTCAATCCATTCTCCAGCCTGTATTTGTTCTTGGGATTGCCCCAACCCACATGCAGGACCTTGCAATTGGCCTTGACGAATTTCATGAGGTTTGCACAGGCCCACCTCTCAAGCCTTTCCAGGTCTCTCTGGATGGCATCCCTTCCCTCCAGTGTGTCAACCATGCCACACAGCTTGGTGTCATTGTCAAACTTGCTGAGATATGTTTTACTACTTCAGATTGTCTTTTTAAGTTTATAATTTAATATAATGTGCAATATTTATTACTATAGTACTTATCCATCTCCTAAATGATTAATGAAAAGATATTGTGCTTCCATTGTTAACCTGGACCACCAATCTCTTTTGTAGCTGTTACCATGTGTGAAACATTTTTAGTAAGAGAACCTTGCAACAGCAGATCTGACTTGTCAGTGAAGAGTAATTTGAGATGATCAAGTAAAGATCACGTCTAATAACTCTATCATAACATACTTACACAATGGCTTTAATGACTACAGAGAGCGCATTAGGAACCATCGAGGAAGTTACATGTGTTTTTAAAGATTGTAATTTTAACTACCTTTTCCTGTAATAGACTGCAATGTCTGCAAACCAGCCATCATGTACTTTTCATGACTAGGAAAGTATATGGAACATTTTGGTAACTGAAAATACATCTTTATTTTATTATTGAAAAAATAAAGATGAAAAAGAGAATAAATTGAGCTATAATGTTTAGACTAACACTGTTTTCTTAACTTACACCCCTTGTCAATGAACATAGTAAACTTGAACAGTACGTGTTTTCACCATCTGTGCTCCAGTAATGACAGCAGGCACCAAGGCAGAATAGGGTATTTAAGTATAGCAGGAAACATCAGTCTGCTGCTTTTAGCATGAACTGAATTTTCAGCTTTTAGGTGCCTTGGTCTTAATTTATGTTCCATTCTTAATTAAATTGCCTTACTGACATGACTCTGAAACCTAGCTTCCTGTGCCTCAGCCTTAATTTCTTCACACTTGATTGATAATGAATGTGCTTCACCATCATGTATTGTTTGGGTCTTGCGAAAGACAAATCGCATTACTATGGACTGCTAGAGTCTGATTGGACAGATGAGCTATATTGACCATAAAGAAATTTTCAGTTAACTTTACCAACTAATATGTGATGCTAGACTTTTATGCGTTTCTAAAGATTATTTTCGTTAACTCTCATTTTAACCAACCAACATCTATCTAAAATTAAAGGTAGCTAACTGAGTAGTGAAAAAAATTGATTATCATTCACCAGTGGAGAAAAATGGCAGCAAACTGCATGAATTTATACTTCTAAAATGAGAAACAAAGTTTAATTTAATTTTGTTTGCAAGTAATTCCTTTTGAGTTCTTGCCACTCTTGAAGTAAGTTTCATTTTTGTTGCTGCTGATATCAAAGAAAAAGAAAACAGCAGGTTCCTCCAGATGCCACTCCAGCATTTTGGAGTAAGGATGGAGCAACAGAGGTGCAGGGAGATGTTATCTTTTCATCAGAGGGGGGAGATGAAGTAATGCATGAGGAAAAATTATGAGAAGTTAGACTTAAATTCAAGTACAATGTTTATCCTGCAAGACAGGTAGGTTTGTTACTTTACTTAAAAAATATTTGTTCAGCACATGGCAGCTCAAGAATTACAGATTTCAAACATGTAGAGCTTCCAATGAGTGGATACAAGGGTCTGGTCAATGGATATGCTTAAACAGTAGCATTTACCCTTATTATATTTGCTTTTTATTATCAGCAGAATATGCTGACACTATTGACATTGTCATATCCAAACTATGCTGGATATACTCAGAGGGCTGGAGCACCTCTCCTATGAGGAAAGGTTGAGGGAACTGGGCTTGTTTAGCTTGGAGAAGAGAAGGCTCCGGGGAGACCTCATTGCGGCCTTCCAGTACTTGAAGGGAGCCTGTAAACAGGAGGGGGAGTGACTGTTTACGAGGGTGGATAGTGATAGGACAAGGGGGAATGGTTTTAAACTAAGACAGGGGAGGTTTAGGTTAGAGATTAGGAGAAAGTTTTTTCACCCCAAGGGTGGTGGCACACTGGAACAGGTTGCCCAGGGAGGTCGTGGATGCCCCACCCCTGGAGGCATTCAAGGCCAGGCTGGATGTGGCTCTGAGCAGCCTGGTCTAGTGGTTGGTGGCCCTGCATATGGCAGGGGGGTTGAAACTAGTTGATCACTATGGTCCTTTTCAACCGAGGCCATTGTATGATTCTATGATTCTATGATTCTATGCTGTAACGTGAAAGTAGTTTGCATTTTTCTCCACTTGTCATCTCTTAGTCCAAAAAGTGATGCTGTTTAAACCAATCTGCAATATTTTGATGACTCCAACATAAAAATAATAATAATAATAAAAAAAAACAAATAAAAAAAACCACAACTGAAAAGAACTTTAAAAATTATGCAGTTAGGAAATAAAAAATTCAAAGCATTTTTTTCAGTATAATTCATATCTTAAAAGCAGTTTTATCAAAAAAACCTTGATGCTGCAATTGCTTTACTAATACATGTAAATTATGAGGAATATAATGGCAAAGTACTCTTTGTCTGTATATGTCTGAAAGAAGACTGTCCACGAAACTTTAATTCTACTCCCTTATGATTACTTCAACATTATGGTATAACCTTTAGTTTTATCATTGCATACTATTTATTGCTGTACGTAACGTTTACATGTAGAATGTGAATGGAATTTCTACAGTCGTATTTATTCCAGCATTTCCTCATTTTTTAATGTATGCTTTTGCAATAACAGTAGTTTACTTTGGACTTGAGTGTGTGTATGTTTGTGTATGGATGTGCATTATTTACTAAGTCTGGTAAAAGGAAGCCAAACTACCCTCCATTTTGACCTTGTCTTGTCATTCACACAGGTCATCTGCAAATATGAAGCCCATACTATCCAAGCTAACCAAATAACAGCTTTCAGAATTTTTCATTCCCTATGTGGAGCAGAACTGGAGAAGTGACCATGGGTTTGGTTTTCTCAGTTATTTGTTATCAGGAGAGATGAGATTGAAGGGTTTGGGGGCTGGCTTTGGGCAAGGATGGATGCATGTCCTAGTCACTGCTGATTTCTGCCTTGCATTTGCCCAGCTCAGTATATTCTCATTTGTCTTCCACTTTTGCATTCCTAATCCAGGTCCATTTTATTTGCTGATCCACATCTAAACTCTACTCTTCCAGCATCTCAGCACGATTATGTGGACTTCCTTTACCTCATTCACTTAAGGCAATCTACCTCACAACCCCTTGGAATTAGGGTATTTGAGCACCTTTAGCTCAGCTCCCATATCTTTAGCTGGAAATGCAGGTCCTGCTGCTGGTAGCATTCATTTACACAGATTTATTTCATACAAGTATAAAACACAGGTATCGCCAAAGGACAGTAACTCCATGTTTGGAGTTACTCCATGGGGAACATATAAAAGGCAACACATATAAGCCCCAAGATGTGGGTGATGTTGCTACCACTGCTACCAGGTCTCCATTTATCCTACTTACAAGCATACTATGAAGGTTCAAAACACTGTGGTTGGGAAACCTCTGGCTTAGATGAACCCTATGGCTGAAGATAGGTCTGCTTATGTTTGCTGGAGATGTGCTGGAATAGAAGCTGTTCTGTTCTTAGTGAAGAATTGCCTAGGACATTTTATGAAGTTGTCCTGGATTTAAACATGGCCTCTGGTGTGTCTTTATTTCATTCATTTAATCGCAAGGAAGAATAGAGTCAATGCAGTAGAGACTGCTTCTCATGGGCCAACTTGTGCTATGACTTACCACATTAGGAAATTATAATGTTTCTTTCAAAAAAAATGCTGGTGATGGCGTAGGTGTCTAAATGAGTAAGAAAGAAAAAAAAAAAAAACCTACCCCCCAGAAAAAAATGTGCTTGAACAAAACAATGATATGTTATGCCTAGAAAGAGTGGGGCAGATGTAAAGCTGTTGGAGAACAGAAGCTCTGCTCAGTGCCCTGGCCTGCTCTGTGAACTTGTCAAAATTTTAATCTTTGTTGCTTTTGTTATTTATTCAAATGAGAAAATATTTAAGCTGGTCTGTGCAACTTGCTGTTTGCACAAAGTCTGTCACAATATGTAGGGGAACAAGAAGATACTGAATTGGGATTTGACCTTCAAGACATGAAGCTTTGCCCTTGAGCAAATAAACAGACCAGAAGAGGGAAACAGAAGGAGCAGATGCAGCAGGAAAAGCCTGAGGGATTAGCCAATTGCAACAGGATTTAGAATGCGTGAACAGTAGTTGGTAGCCAATGAAAGAATTGTTTATGTCATGTGCACAGCAGTAAATGCTATAAAAGCAACTGTAAAAGAGCAATAAAGGGATTCTGATTCACCCTCTATTAGAGTCCATGCCTTAATCCGCTGCAACAATAAGAGAATGAATTTAGAAAGGGCTCTCTAGAAATCATGAGGTAGAATAAACATCATCAGACTATAGTAACTCCTGCTTTATAGTAACAAGGTTCTTCACAGCTTTCAGACATTGCTTCCTTCTTCACAGCTTTCAGACATTGCTTCCTCCTTCCCCTGCGGTCATAACTAGTTTTCTTCTTTTGCAGTCTTCTAGCTGTTCAGGCAATTATTAGTGTCATAGACCACCCCCTAGATGCTGGCAAAAAATAGAACTATGGTTTTCTTGATAATTCTCACATTTCTTTTCCAAATAAGTTACCAGAATTGCTCAGGCATGCTCCTGTACTATATGCAGTTTGAAGCAACTATTCTTTCCTGAAACACATTTAAAACCAGATAAACGTATCCTATTTTTTAGTATATTTAGGTTTTGCACTCATGCAAGCTTTGAGAGGTGTCCTTTTTAAAAAAACACAGTAGTTTGGCTACTGATAAGTATCATCCTTAAAAAAAAAAAAAATACCTTTGAACAGTTCTTTCAGTTTAGACTGCACTATAACTTAAGCCTGTAGACTATAACATAAGCTTCTGTATGCTTTCCATTCTGTTTGTAAGTCTTGGAAAATATAGTTAAGAGAGGCTTTTTTTTGCATGGTAGGATGTTGAGCAAGAAAAGATTAAACTGTTTAAGAGGAGCAAGTATTTCAAACTGTTAGCAGAATAATGAAAGAGGATTGAAAAAAAAAATTC
>NW_010107657.1:1645-9788 GCF_000699245.1 Pterocles gutturalis | reverse complement strand
AAAAATTGCCTTCATATAGTTTCTAAATGATCTTGTAGCTGCTGCTAGTTTCCCTCTTAGCTGGGATGTCCATCACTGCTGAAGAGGGGAAGAAAACTGTCACAGACATTGTTTAGCCAGAGCAAATTAAAATACCAATTGGATAGTAGTTATGCATGTATAACAAGCAGACAGGGAACTGCCAGAGAAGAATGGTATGAAATAAATTTCTGAATCTTCTGAAAGTAGAAGTTATATGAATAACTACACATTCTCTATGTGGAACAGATTTGAAAATAACTCTGTCTTGCCTACAAAATTTGAGATGTTGCTTCCAATTGAAAATGTTCTCTTTGGCTACAGATTACACCCCCAGTATCAATACGGAAAGAGCTTTCCTGTGTGTCTTAGGACTTCAGAGAACAGTACTAACAAGTGACAAATCTGCTGACATTACAGCTCAAGAGACAATAACAGCCTGGTCAGCGTCTTAACTACAGCTACTACCCTTCTGTCAACAAGTTTTCAGCATTATACTCCTGCCTTATTTTCTGTGACTAGCCTTTTCCAAGGTGAAAGGGTTCTTCACAGGATTGCCAAATAGAGATGAGTAATTCTGAATGGAGGTTCCTACCTAGTGAGAATGGGAACAATCTTCTTCAAAACACAAAGTTTCTGGAGAAGTGGGTTTGGAAGCACATGGCTATGACACTGTTTGTAAAATGAGGAAAGTAGAGCTACCTTTCTTCACAAGATGGGGTAAGAAATCTTGTATAAAACCCTATCAGTGAGTATCAGGGAGGATGTTACAAGCAATTCTTACTATCATTGTTCAAGGATAACTTTTTTTAAAAGATTGTGTGGTCTGCTTCTGCTTTTAATTATTTCTTTAAAGAATACTATAAAGAATAAAAACAATTTGGCAAGATCAAAGAATCCCAGATGCTACTATTGTAAAAAGCACAGCAACTGATCAGAGTACCCCAATGAATTCAAATGCAGATTAGAGGCAAAATGAGAACAAGAAAGAAACACTTATTTTATTGTTAGCTTTTAGTGTAGTTTAGATAGAGAAATTACTGAAACTGATTCAAGAACATCATGAAAGCTGCTGCATTCTGTCCATAAAACCTAATTGAACTCAGTAAAAGTCTTGTGTATAACCACAACAGAAGAGGTGTGAATTCTGTAGTGATACATTTGCTAACATTTTCCATTTGACAAAAAATTCTGTAATATGAGCAATAAAGTCAACTAACATGATGTTGTTTTAATTAGTGAACATGACTATTCCTGAATTTAATTATAATCTAAAAAAAAAATAAATTCACAGGAACAATCATATAGGAGTCTAAAGTTTAATTCAAAATCAGAAATATATAACAATTTAAATTGTAATGTAAGATTGTTATTTTCTTATGAATGAACAGTTTGATTCTCTGAAAAATTAAAGTTTGCCATGTCATCATAGTCAGGGATCTGAATAAAGGCTTGCTTACAATTTTCCATTAGTAATATCTTTTCACAGAAAATCCCACTTCTGACAAAGATCATGTTGAAAAACTCAGTTTTACTGATCAAAAGAGACAGTATCAGGAAAATAACAAAAAATTTATCTCTCATTAATTGAATTTCAGTTGAAATATTTAGCTTTATTGCATGTGGAAAAAATAAATATATATTTTGCATTGCTGTAAAAAATACATTAATATCCTTTCTTAAGACTTTGCCTATGGTGAGTTTCAGTGTGGGTCTTTTGGACTGGCAGCTCTGTGGAAATATGTACTGCATAATATGCTGAGTACTGTAACACCCCAGCAAACCTCCCCCAGATAAGTGTCCAAGTGTCTTTATTTGGAAATAAATTCTTCCAGGATTCCCGCCCACAAGAAAACAGAAAATCCAGAATTACAAGGTCTATTAGACAAGAGACAGGTTGATTTGACCTGAAGTCGAGCCTTTATTTTGAAGCGTCTTTCAGTGTTCTTTCATAATATAACTTTTTTTTCCTTAACATATTTTTGTAAGACCGTCCTCTTTAGCAGTATGAATTTCTATCTGAAATTATTTTGATTAGTTTATACATGACAAAATTGATCTAGATTGTAATCCACAACCAACAATAAAATTTGGTTTTGGTCCCATCATTTTCACAGTCTAGATGGGATGGACTATATGGAAATTAAGTAACAAAACTGCTAATCACGATGTGTAATGACACATCTCTTATTATAGAAGGTACTAGCCAACAGCTTCCTTTCTAAGATTTGATTTTCAGATATTTCTAATTGAGGCGGGTTGACCTTAGACAGCCCCTGATGCCTCACCCAGTCATTCATTGACTGCCTCCTCTCAGTGGGATGGGGGAGAGAATCAGAAGGGTAAAAGCAAGAAAAAACTCATGGGTGGAGGTGAAGGGAGTTTAATAAGTCAAGGGAAAAAGAACCCCCCCCCCCCCGCCCCGAGTGATGCAAAGGCAATCATACACCATCCCCCACTAGCAGTCTCTGAGCAACAGCTACCTTGGAAAAATTTCCCCCATCAAAGAAGGCCTTGATGCTGTGCAAGCACTGTTCAGCAATAGCTAAAGCAATGGTGTGTTGTCAATCAACACTGTTTTGATCACAGATCTAAAGCACAGCACCATATGGGCTGCTATGAAAAAATTAACTCCATCTCAACCTGACCCAGGGCAATCTCTACCCCTTCTTATTCCATACCATTTGTATCATGCTCATGCCCTGCAATATTCAATTGATGGTCATCAGCCACCACCATCCCCTTCTCTGTCCTTTGACACATACACAGATAACTTTACCCCACTCTACTGGCCATCCCCATGAAAATGTACATTCAGTGCATTTGGTACATGACTTGGGCTCCATCTGTTACAATGATCATTCAGGACAGGAGGTATGGTGTGTTGTGTTGGAGTGCTGGGTTTCAAGAGCAGCCCAGGTTGGATCACAGCTGTACTTGCCTGTTTCCTTATGAAGTTCATCCTTGATTTGTTTGGATAGTTCCTGCTGTGGTACTTTTCACATACAACTATGGAATAATACAATTATGACATCTTGCAACTCAACTCATGGTTTATTTTCACCCAAGGATAAGTCTCCTTGAGGTACACCTCAGATTTCCCCAACCTTCTGCACTACCCTCCAAGTGCGCCCAGGTTCCTGAGTAAAAGCAATCCCATCAGTTTGCCTTTATCCTGAGGAAGGGGTAACTCACAGTCTTTCCCGGACAGTTCCAACCATCGGGAACCAGGGAGTCTTGGTTTTTGTGATATTGACACTGGTGCACCATCATGGCAGCAATCAACGCCTGCTGATCTTTGACACATAGCACACCCACAGCAGAAGGATCCGCTGAGACGCCACGGAAGGAAGACCACTATTTAATCTACACCCACAGCAGCTACACCAAAAGCCCACCAGTGCCCTTTTGGGTACTTGGAATACCTTCTCTGGAGGAAGTCTATGCCAAGGATACACAGAGCCTCTGGACCAGTCACAACAGGATGCTTTTGCCACTCATTCCCTGGTAGACTCGACTCAGCCTCCAACACAGTCAAGTGTTGGGATCCCCCTGTCACTCCTAAAAATCCAGATGCGTTGTGCCCCCTTTCTCCCTGATGGCATTAGGATACACTGTGCACTGGTGTCCACCTTATAATCATGTGGGTCTGATGTGCCATCAAATCCACACAATCCATAAACCTGGTTGTCCTTTTCCTCCACTTGGCCAGAGGTAGGACCCTTTTATTTGTGTCAGAGAGTTTATTACCTGACTCCCATAATTACAAACCGGAAGGGCCTTCATCAGATGCCTTGAGGGCGCTGAACACAAGGCTCAGTAAGCATAAGCCAGTACCCAGCACAGTGCAAGAAGTTGTGTCTCTTTGGCATAGGCAAGGCATTCTTTTATCAAGTGCTGCATCACTTCAACAGGATTGCATGCCTGTTCAGGTGTGAAGTCACAGACTGTTGAAGGTGAAAATTGTTCTAGGTACCTCCCCAAATTGTCCCAAGCACCTTGCCAGACATGACTTAACTGGCTCAAGGTACATCCCTGTGTCACATTCACAACCAATTGGTTAACCTTATAAAAAGCCAAAATCAGATTCAGGACACACACCATTATGAGCATTTTGAGATGTTCAAAAAAGTGAATAGTCATTGTAACATGGCATAAAACCTCTGCACCAGAGGAGAAGGGGGAAGTGTCATTCCTCAATTCCACACAAAGTGCCTTCTGGAGGAAAAGAGGAGAAAGTTGTAATTGTTAATTGTCTCCACAAGATGGTTCTCAGAATACTGGGACAGCAGCAATGCAGGGTCCAAATACCAGATTAGGCTCAAAGCCAGTGCTTTTATCATAGCTCTCCCAGGCAAAACAAAACAAAGTGATAAACGGCATAGAAAGCTTCCGAAGCCGTTAACAAGCCCTGAAGTTTGATGTACAGCAAGAAAGGGAGCACACCACAGAGCAGGTGAGGGATCAAACAAACCAGCATCAAAATCAAACAAGCCAACATTGCAACCAGCAACAATAACAACTTGCCAAGTAACAGCTAAAGACGCGTAACAAGTTTAAATTCATTCTAGCACACTCTGATCAAATCTGTTGTTGTCACGAACCCCTCATGCACCACCCTGGGTGCCAAAAAGGACTGTGGTGGGTTGACCCCAGCCAGCAGCTAAGCCCCCACCCAGTCATTTGTTCACTCTATCACAACTGGGTTGGTGACTGATCACTCTGTCACTGGACTGGGGAGAGAATCAGAAGGGCAAAAAGAATAAAAACTCATGGATCACTATTAAAACAGTTTAATAAGTCAAGGGAAGTAGAAAAAACAAAAACCAAAACCCAAGTGATGCAAAGGCAATCGTTCACTACCTCCCACCCACAGACCAATGCCAGTCTCCAAGCAACAGCAAC
Source organism: Pterocles gutturalis (assembly GCF_000699245.1). NCBI lineage: Eukaryota > Metazoa > Chordata > Aves > Pterocliformes > Pteroclidae > Pterocles > Pterocles gutturalis. Next base: position 4,865 of record NW_010107657.1, on the reverse strand, counting down.
CCTAGAAAAACTACACTTCCCTCTACCCAGTTTTACTGCTGAGCATGACATTATAAGGTATAAGATATGCCTTTGGTTCGTTTGGGTCAGCTTTCCCAGCTGTGTACCCTCCCAGCTTCTCATGCACCCCTGTTCTGCTCACTGGTGAGAAAAGACCTCGACACTGTGCAGGCACTGTTCACCAACAGCTAAAATTTCCCTGTGTTATCAACACTGTTTTGGTTGCAAATCTAAAGCACAGCAATGTACAGGCTGCTGTGAAGAGAATTGACTCCATGCCAACCAAATACAACAAAATAATATTATCTGAAATGCTCTGATAATCAGCCTCTGCCTAAAGGTGTATTTTTTCTTCAGAATTCAGAAAAATCCTTATAAATGTATGTCTTTGATGAAGGTAAGTCTTTGAGCGAAAGCAAATAAAAGCAGATGTCGTTTTTCCCCCTAATAACTAGTGTCTTGTAGATAATTTCTTTACATGGAAGACAGGAGATCCAATTTGGGTTATCAGAGAGAGGATTGTGAGACGCCAGGGAGAAGAGAAACTCCGAAGAACCGCTAAGAAATTATACCATTAAATCACCATTGCAGCTACCAAAGAACAGCAAATGAGTGTAGGATCGTATATTCCACAACAACAGAACAGCTGAAGGATTTGGACAAGGTAGAAGAATAACAAAGGATGGCAAACATAGAAAAAAGAATTAATGGCCGTTATGAGAATAATGTTACTGGGGGCAGGGAGGCAAAGTTTGTGAAAACCAGACTTGCAAAGCATCCAGAACTGCAAGTTCAAGAAAGCAAACTGGCAATGTGTTCAGTATATTTCACGATAGAAAAGGGGATGAAGAGAAAGGAGAAGCAGGGTAATTGCATAATAATTTTTTGAACAAAATTTAACTATGTTCCTGATGCATCTGTGAGCCTAACTGCTTACCACTAAGCAGTTAGCAGAGGATTGAGCATTTGAGCTCACATGTCAATGTGAGACAGACATTTGACTGCTTAACTTTTGTCTTCTTACACATTGTTAAATAACTCCCAGAAGAAAAAGTTTTACATGGTAAGACCATTGGGCAAGAAAATAACACAAGATCAATTAAAGAATTCAAGTACTATCAACAATAGTGTTTGTTTTAAAGATAAATTGAGCAATAATGAAATTGACCTTAAATAAATGAATTTTATTCAAGCATCTTATCTAGAAAGATATCAACAGATTAGTGAACTAATTCTAACCTGTAACGAAAATCATAGGGAAAGGAAATGTAACAGTCTTGGGTAAAATGGCTTTTTATCCATTCTTTATTAACTAAAGCTAGCAAAACAAACTTCCATCTAAACTAGGTCTTAGGAAAAATTCACCATAAAAAAAAAAGTTGAAAGCTGAATAAGCAAAAAAAATACTCAAATACTCTTGTCTGGAAAAAACAGTATGGCAGCCTAAATTGTAATCTGAGTACCTACAAGTCCCAGTTTTCTTTCCCAGAATGACATCAGGTGTACTATGGCTCTAAGTGTTCCCTGATAGCTCACAAGAGGATCTTGAGGTGTGATGCCAACAATATAGCCAGGATTCATTCATCCCTAATAGATAGCCATTGATTAAATTACCTTTTGTAGTTGTTAACACCACTGAACCAGAGGTCTAGTTTGATATGCCAAGAAAATCCAAAATTAAAGAGTTAAAAACACTTATTTGGCTTGGTATGGCTGCACAAGATGCTCTCAAGCAACATCTGCAAATCCAGCCCTACACTTCTGTTCCCAAGTCACTAACAAAGAAAGAAAGCTGATGCTGCTTTAGGTGGAGAAAAAGACTCTCATCAGTACTTACTGCTCTGACCCATGCAGCTGTTACTGCTTGGGTGTCTAACACATAGCCTCCAGGGACTCCTGTTGGGAAGATGTTACCTTTCCCAGCTCTTTGTCCTCTTTTCCATGCATGGAAGCTTCCCACCTCCTGAGAAGCCTGGTAAGGTGTGTTTATCATCTTACTTGCCCTGGCTCCTGGGAAAATCCCCAGTGCATAATAGTACCTAGGCCCCAAGCTGGCATACAAAAATTCTACCAGGGAGGTGAGAAAACAGTTTTGATTAAAACCACAAATCATCTGAGTTGTTGAATAAGTTACAGCTCCTTCATGTTTTAGCAACTGACACAGAGATCGCTGGCAAGAAAACCATGAGGTAATTCTAGCAGGTAAGCAGGGCAGAAAGGTAGAGGGAAGAGTATACATGATTATTCTTTGAAAATTTTCCTTTCTTATTTTGCAGGTGTATTGTTTATGTTTCAGTTAGGTGTACCCTTCATAATAGTTACAGTGTTGGCAATCCTCATGACAGACTTCTCAAATTCCATTACTTTTTCCCTTTCAATTTAGAGAGTCCCCAGGAGAACTGACTTTCTTCAGCATCTCAAAGTTGGACAGATGTGTTCCTGGAGATGATGATTAGAATATAGTGTGGTCACTACCAATTGAAGCTTCTTAATGTTCATTTTATTGTACTTTTTGCTTTTTAAGGAAAAAAGATAAGGAGTATTTAATGAGACTGAAGACAACACTACTCGAAATAATAAAAATTTATCCTCTAGTATGTCTATTAAATCTCACAAAATGTTACAGATTATGTGGTTTCTCTGTATGAGAAAATATATATCAGACAATTATTTCACTAGCCAATAATTCCTTTTATTAGTCAACAACCTTAAATTTGAAAAAAACAAAACAAACCCACATCATGCTTGTGGGCACAAACCAGCCTCAGAAAAGTTTGAAGAACTACAAGTACATTAATAGTTCCCTTTGCCACTCCTGCCGTTTGGCATTCTTCTGAAATACATATAGCAGCCTCCCTGAGAGTCAAATTTAGACCTGAAGAGCCATTGATGAGGTAACTGTTATGTCCCATTTCTGCTTCCCTTCTGTGATGCTTCAAATGGGAAATATAGCATTTTGGGGAGTTTTTTGCTCTGAATGAGATGCTGGCTGTCCAGTGAGAAGATAAAGATTCCATTACATGTATTTTAAAAGCCTTTGAAGATAACCTTCATTTCCTAGCTTACATTTATTTGCTCTCACACAATGTCTCCTGTTTCCAAGGTTGAGCATGAGCAATTGCCAAATACATAATTGAAGAAGAGCAATGCAAGTGAATAAATGTCAGGTCTAGAACTAGTGAATTCACAGACAGTGTACAGGGGAAAAAAAAAAAAAGGG
>NW_010107657.1:0-1635 GCF_000699245.1 Pterocles gutturalis | reverse complement strand
AATCCTGAAGTACAGAGCTGTCATATGAAGCTGAGGCTTTAAAATTACGTACTGGTAATTTTCTCACTGTCTTCAACAGTTGCTATGAACTTTCTACAAGTTGGCACAAAAATGCCATATTTCAAATGAAAGTTTGTAACTGTTAAACTGAACTTTTTGAAGTATTGCTATTACATCAAACATTGATTGACTGGAAGCTGCAGCCTTCTCTTTTTATCCATGTGCAAAATACAGCACGGAAGAGTCAACATAAACTTTATCAAATTACCTTCACCACATTATCTCTGCATCCCCTTAAGAACCTCCTCTAATAGTGAGGTGAGGGGCACAAGGGCTTTTTCATTAAGAAAATGTTGGTTAAGCCACGATCTGCTTTAGATTCAGGTTTTAGGTGCCACAAACAAATCCTTATCAGATCCATAAAGAGTCCTGGTCCTCTCAATTCAGACAACCAGATGTACTGTGTTCAATCATCAATAAAATGAAAATGAATAAAATGAAAAGCTTTGCATAAAGTTACTTGGCTTCAAAGTATGTTTTCTAGACTCAAATATCGTCTTTGAGTTGAACACAACCATCCATACTTTCTATGTTTAATTATGTAATAACAGCAGTAATAATAAGTATTTATTCAGATTTGGCCTTTAGTTATTATTTTGATCATCTGAAGAAGAGTCCTCAAATGCTCAGCAATAATGACTACTAGCAATTATAGCTCGTGGATTTTTCTGACTGTGTGGCTTGAAGTGGGGAGCTTCTATATTCTGTTTGATTCCCTGAGCTCTCATCTTCATCCTCTGAAGAAAACTTCTGAAAAGCAGAAGCTATTAAATATTGAATACTACTAAACTATAATAGAGCAAGAGCTCCAGCTAGGTGCCTTCTGTCCCTACAAATTATTCTATGCAATTAATTCAAAATTAAGACAAGTTCTGTGAAACATATATTACAATAAATTTGGGGAAGGTCAGAAACATAGCTTAATAATAAATGGAAGCAAAAGAAACAAGAATACCTGTTTCCTTAAATTTTTAACTGAAGGGCTGCATCTCAGGAATAAGCCCACAGTTGCATCTCAGGCTCTGTTCTCCCCAAGCAACAGCAAATTTCACAACACCACAAACAAAAATAGAAGAATTCTTGAGTTGTCATAAATTTAAACAGTAGGAGACTTTTTACAGTTCCCCTTTGTCCTGGGTTAAGCAGAGAGAATGTTTTTTTCCTCTTCTTCATAAATAGCTAGCAAGAGACTGCGTTTTGGATTTATGCTCAGGAGGAGCTGATAAGAACAATGTTTTGTGCTGCTGACAAGGACAGCAGACCAGGGAAGAAGGACAGCCACTTGCTAGCATAGGATTTGCTCTTAGGTTAAGATTGAGAACCAGACTGACCAATGATATTCCATAACATACACGTCATACCCAGTATATAGGTGAGGACCCTTCTGGGAGAGCTCTCTCTTTTGCTTCCCTCAGGCTTCAGATCATCTTGCTTCAGGTGTCTGCATTCGCTCTCCCAAGGCCTTACACACACCCCGGTCAGCTCTCTCTCTCAGCCTGGGACGCTCGAATCGTTATCTCCGTTCCGTGAGTCTCGGGATCCTCTTTCTCTGGGGGGATTGTTAGCTGTGGCCAG
>NW_010107656.1:507-5164 GCF_000699245.1 Pterocles gutturalis | reverse complement strand
GTGAGCCGCAGCGACCCGGCTGGGGCTGGCGCTGGCTGTCCCGTCCTCGCAAAGGCGACAAGAGGCTCCCTTCATGCTCACTTGTGCAGCCCGTGGAGCACCTCTGCTGCCAACTGGCAGGGATTATTGTCACCTCTCAGCACCGTCACCACGCAGGGACACACGTTGTGCTGGCTGCAGCCCGCGTGGGGCATCTCCATCCCTGCTCGTCCCATTTGGGGCAGAGCTCGTGCCACCCTGTTGTGGCCGGTGCCACCGGGAGAGCTGCAACCGATCAGCACCACAGGCAGAGCCGGGCTGTGCCCGCGTGGAGCGCAGGTGCCCACCCAGGAGAGTTTTCCTCATCCGCCTGCAAAGCCCCAAATCCCTCATCTCTACCTGGGGGGCTTCCAGGCAGCCTCACGCTGCAGGCTTCCCCAAGGAAAGGGCGCTCGGGCTCTTGCCCTCCTTTCTCTCAGGTGAACAGAGAAGTTCTGCAAAGTGTGGGTTTGTGGTTCGTTCATTTCCCTGCCTCTCTTGTCACCGAGGGCTCTGGAAATGGAGAACTGGGGCTGTCACAGTGTGAGCTCTCACGTCCCTGCCATGATGGGCTCCTTGTCGCAGGAGCAGCTTCCAGCACCTCAGTCCTGAAAACCAGCATGTCCCTGGCCATCAGTGCACAGCAGAACTGGAAACCACGGCATGGCAGCAGTCAGGGTGGTTAGGTCTTCTGCTTCCACCAGCCTGAGGCTGCCCAGATCCTGCTGCCTAGATCTGCTGGTACACCCAGCCCCTCCGGTCCCAGCCGCTTCCCCGGGGTGCTTCCCTCCCAGTGCCAGCTCCTTCATAATACTGGCTGTTCCTGTCACTTCTCCCTCATGCTGGCTGGTGACGCCAGCCCTGCTGGCAAGCGAGCAATTCCCTAGTCACCGAATCATGCAAGTTCATAAGAAATCACCCCGGGTCCATGGGGGAGGCTGCTCAAAGTGCTGGAGGAGGCTGAGGGCAGAGCTGCAGCACCATGCAAAAGACTCAGCACCAGCCATCCGTCCTCATCCTGCAGGGCAGGGCCAGGAGGAGCTGCTGCAAAGAAGGGAAGCAGAACCCATAGCCCATCTTTTGTCTCTTCAACATCCGCCCTTCAATAAGGCACAATTATCTGTTTACTTAAGAGCAAGAGTAATTAACCACCCAAATGGTTTTTTAGAGCCACAATAGTCTCTATTACACAGCAGATCCACTAAGTGGGGATCATTGTTCTTCCTGCCCCGAGCATCCTGGCAGCGCCCCAGCACCTTCCCCGCTGCAGGCGGGCCCCGCAGACACGCAGGGAACCGCTGTCCCCGCGGGCAGCCCTGGGAGCGATGCCAGGCGGGTCCAGGACTGAGCTGCCGGACCTGCCCACAGCCCCTGACCCCCCAGGAGCGGGGCAGAACCCCCAATGTGCAAACATTTCTGGGTGACATAGGAGTCAATATGCAAGGTTTCCCAGCTCACAGCGCTCATTTGAATGCTGTAAATATTTCACTTGCAATTTAACCTCCCCTGCCTTCAGCTGGGAGTAATTTCCCAGTAAATGGCCAGCTTCACTGCGCCTGGGGCGATGGGAGCGCATTGCCACCCCCAGACCCCGCAGAGACCGCTGCCCCAGCAAACATCCCCGGCACCGCAGGGCTCCCGCGCAGGGTCAGCCCGATGCCTGCCGGGATTTTCAATGTCCATAACTTCTCAAGGGTGGGTTTTGATGGAGGAGGAGGAAGAGGCTGAAGGTTCCCATCAGCCCTACCACCTCTGACTGCCGTCCCAGCAGGGCTGTGGGCTCTGCTGGTGCCTTCATCCTGCTCTGCACCTCGCAGCCTCGCTGGGGATATTTGTGTCACTGGTCTGTGCTCGTGGGACGTTGGTTGTGTCACTGAGCTGCATTTCGGGAGGGACCCGTTTGGCGGCCGCAGCAGCCACCTGTGTTTATCTGCTCCCATCTCGTGCTGGCACGCAGGCGATTACAGCTTTCGGTCTCAGGCTCCCGTCTATTTATATCAAACGCCTCTGAGCGATGTGCTGCTGCCTCCCCTCCCGGGAGCGTTGATGTGCAGGGCCAGCCTGCCTGCATCTCCTCGGCAGAGATGGCTGCGGGGTGACTCGATCGCAGCCCGAGAGCACCTGCACAGGGATTAAACCTCCTGTGATGGTCTCCCTGCATCCCGGCCATGCTTACAGGGCTTGAAACTGCACTAAGGAAATATGTTGGATCCTGCTGAGATGTGACCAAAGCTCAAGATGCCCAGTGGCTGCATCGTCCCCATCCCCAGGGACAGGGACCTGCTGTGTTGCGCAGCTGCTCATGGCTAATGCAGAACAAGGTCACAGCCTGGATGGTTCTGCTCCGCAGCCCCAGGACAGCAGGAGCTGGTCACTGGACCGGGATGGCAGCAGGATGTCAGGGTCAGCACCTGGAGGACAGAAGAGATGCGAGTGAGCAGCAGAAAGGGATGCTGCGGTGAGATTCGGTCAGAGGCATCCGCAGAGCTATTGCCACCAAAAACAAAAGGAGGAGGTAGCCCCAGACAAACCCTCCCACCCACTCCCATCCCCACAGCCATAACGGAGCGTTACGCATCCCTGCCGGGAGGCTGTCTGCTCACGTCACGCCTGGGCGAGGATCGGTAATAGCTGGGCACACGTAACCCATAACCGGGAGCACACCCTGTTTATAGCCCCATCTGAGAGAAGATGAAAGGGAAGCAGATGAGTCAGCAGGGTGAATGGGGCTGAACCTGGCTGCTGGGGGGGCAGTTGGTCCATGTAAAGGGAGACGGCTCATGTGAAGGGGGATGTCCCCAGGAGAGCTCTCCCCAGCAGCATCACTTCCAGCCACGTCCCACCCAGGACACATCCAGCTCTGGGGGAGGCAGCCCTCGGTGCACCCCGGGGCTGGCAGCCAGGCAGGGGCTGGGCAGACCCAGCTGCTGAGTTGTGGCCCTTCAGCTTCCTCCTGCCCATCAGCTCTGGGCTTCCTCCTTCCTGGCGGTGGGGAGAGGCTGGGGGTCTCAGCACCCCCGCTGGCACTGCCCCGGCTGGTCTGTGCACTCTGTGCCATTAGCAACGGTCCCGTGGGGATGCTCCGTGTCCCCACCCAGACGACAAGGGCTCGCACCGGGAGGGGGGACATCTCTGCCCCAAATACAGCATAACCAAGCTCCAGAGAAGAGCAACCCAGAGCTTGGCCCGTGAACCAGCCCATGTGCTCTGGCGTGGGGAGGGCGAACCATCGGTGAGGGTCCCCGCGGTGGCAGTCCCCCGCCCCGGCTCTGCGGGCAGGCAGCCCCTGCCCAGCCCAGTGGCTCAGCAGCCAGCAGCTCACGCGAGGTTATTTTTAGCCTCCTTGCTCAGCCTTTCATTTTGAAGCCACCCACGGGAAACATTTCCATTTTATCGTGAAAACAACTCAGCTGCAAAAATAAATTGTAAGGACATCAAAGCACTGAAATGAAGGGGCAAAAGAAAGGGCTCCTTCCACCAGGGAGAGCAGAGGGGCGGCCCAGCTTCCTCCCAGCGGGTCGGACGCAAAGAGACCTCCTAAAGCTCTTCAGAACAAAATAACAATGCAGCAAACGAGAAAAGCAAATTGCAATTGAAGAGGAGAGCTGCAGCAGCGAGCGGACGTGCCGGCAGTCTGGGCTGGAGCGAGCCTTCCCTAGCCGCCTCTGCCAGCATCTCACCGGGATGCATCCCCGGGACAGCCTGGCTGTGTGTCACCCCTGCTCCTGGTACAGGCTCTGGGGTCCTCAGAGCCCCCCAGCACCAGCCCCTGGCTCCCTGCACCTTTCCAGCCCGTGAGGAAGCTGCTCTCGTTAATCCGATCCATCCCCAGTACTTTGCTAACCCGCGGCATCGGGAACGCGATGTTTCTGGGCTGTAGAAATAGCCGTGGGCGTGCTGGGGACAGGGATGGGCTGTGGCCAGCACCCCCGTCCCGGTGCCATGCCAGCTGGTGGCACACGCTCCCCCCATCGGCTGGTGACATCCCCGCCACGGTCACTGTGAGGTCCCCTGTGCCTGGAACCCAGGTCCTGGGGGATGTCCTGGAGACCCTCCATGTTCCTTCCCCATCCCCAAGACCCCAGGGGAAGGTTCTGTGCAGTGAACAGCCGTGGTGACACGTGGCCGTGCCGAGCAGGAGGGGGACAGGGCGGGTGGCAGAGGTGTCCCTGCTGCCCCAGCGATGGCCACGGGGAACATGGCCTTTAAACGAGGGCAGGGGACGCGCCAAGAGCCTGACCTGCGTTTGACATCACGGCGGGTGAAACCCAAACTCCGACCAGCAGTGTCTATTACCTAATTAATAGATTATGATCTGCCCGAGGAAATTAACCCTCCCCAGCCCAGTGGCGAGGGCTCTTGCTGTGGGGAGCGGGCAACCGCCCGTGCCCCCGCTCCAGGATCTGCGTGTGCACGCTGCCCCGCCGGGCAGGAGCCGTTTCGGGCTTCCACTCTGCTGGGTTCAGCGATTCAAAGCCTCCAGCCCTCTGCAGAAACCTCCCGGGGAGAATCCAGAGAGGAGCAAGGCACCAGGCAGCCCCTCTCCCCGGCTGGGCTCCCGTGGCCACCACCACCCTGCAGCGGGAGGGACGGGCGAAATCGGCTGGTGGCCGCCCACGGGCGGGGGGACACACACAGG
>NW_010107656.1:0-487 GCF_000699245.1 Pterocles gutturalis | reverse complement strand
GCCTCTCCGTCCCTCAGGCTGGGCATGCTCACGGCTTGTCCCTGTGTGGGGTCCTGCGTGCCAGGAGCTGCGCAGGCTGCAGGGACCGTGTCATCGCGGTCTGCAAGGCGTCCCCTGCGCTGATGCCCCGCGTGGGAGGGGGTGACCCTGATGGATGTGCTGTCACCTCCCCGCTGTGCGGCTCAGTGGGGACCAGGCTGTGCTCGTGTCCTCTGGTGAATGGCTTGAGTCAAACCCTTAATGATTTTCCAGGAAAAACCCTGCACTGCTGCTTCCCCTCCGCAGCCATCTGACGCTGCAGCCAGCCCGTGGCTTCCCTGAGAGACCCACCACCCCGGGGTCCCCTGTCCCAGCAGCTGGGCAGGGCTGAGCCGTGCTGCCCCGGCAGCAGCTTGGGGTGACATCAGCTCGGGGTGACACCAGCTCAGGGTGACACCATCTTGGGGTGACACCAGCTCCAGGGCGACACCAGCTCAGGGTGACACCA
>NW_010107655.1:1665-3348 GCF_000699245.1 Pterocles gutturalis | reverse complement strand
TCCTCACCCTGTGGTCGCTCTCTTCCTTGGCTGCAAAGCCCCAGGCACCTCTCTCCTAAACCCCCACCCTGTCCCACACCAGGGCAGGCAGGTGAACCACTGCAGAGACACATCCTCTCCAGGCCAGGACGGCTGGGAGCAGCGGGGACATGTGCTCGTGACCATCCCGTGGTCCTCTCCTTCCCTGGGGAGGAGACAGCAAGAACCACTCATGGGAGATGTGAGCGTCAGGCCGGGCAGGGGTTTCCAGCTCTGCTGTGTCCCAACTCCTCCAGACACCCAGCCTTGGTGAGCAGCCTCAGGAGAACCCATGGCTGGCAAACACGAGCAAATCAGACCTCACGTTGTGTTTCATCCTCATCCTTTAGAGATACAGTTGGCCAAAGCACGAGGAGTGGTGTGGTGGTGGATGTACGACCCCAAATCTTGCCAGACCTCAGACTTGGCATCTTCCTGCAACAGCAGCTTCCACAGCGAGCCAAGGACGCCTTGTGGAGAACATGTCTCATGGAGGAGGTTGACACGGACTTTGATTAATCTTCCCACACTTCTCTGCCCCCCCAGAGGTGGGGTGAGTGCTCGTGGGCTATGTCTGCAGGTGACCATCTTGTGGGTGGCCATCTCACGACACCCCAGCCCACCCCACCAGCCATCCCAGCCCCTCTGAGCCTGCTCCTGCCATGGGGTGTGGAGCAGAGCCACTTGCAGAAGGGTTCCATGGCTCCCTTTCCCCAATGGAGAGGCACTTCCAGATCTCCAATGCTGGCCATCTTCATCTTGGGCTGTTTAGCTCAATCTTGCATTCCCCGGATGTCCAGAGCCTGGCACCTCTGCAGCTCCTGCCATTAAACCTCTACCTCATGGAAACAATTTAGCCTGAGTTCTCATCCTCTGTCTCCCAGGTGGTTTGTGCTCCTTGTGCGTCGGTCTCACCTGGGAGCTCCTGCGCTGGGTGGACCTCTGGATGCACCATGCAGAGCAGCCAGGAGTTTGGGCGGTGCCTTGGCAACAGTCAGAGGAACAGACTGGGGAATGAGCCTCTGAAGCCCCCATTTTGCTCCAGCCTTGGGGAGACCGGCTGCTTTGATGGGTGGCATCCACATCCCTGACCCTCATCCCTCAGCTCCCTCGGTGGGGCTCAGGATGGACCATCCAGGACTGGAGTCTTGTGGCTTTGTGCTTAGTCATTCCGTATGTGTGTCCATTCCCTGCAGAAACGTCTGAGCATTGGCCAGTTTAACCACACTGAGGAAGACTGTAGTACTGGAGCACTCCAAGTACCTGTGAGTGTGCTGAAAGTGCAAAATCTTGACCTGGGGCTTGTGGTAGCAACCACATCCCTTGGAGGCTGGTTGTCCCTGGCTCGCTCACTCCCGTCGGCGCCCCGTTAGCACTACCCCCATGGCTGAATGCCCTGTGCCCACCTCAGGGAGCACCCAGGGAGACCCCACCCCCTAGAGGAGGGGTCTTCTCTGCTGTCCCTTGGCAGGAGGACCAGACCCTGGGCAAGCCCTCGGGGCTCTTTGAAACAAGCCCTTATGGTCCCTCCATTGCTGTGTCTCCGTTCCGTGGTCATGCTGAAGATCCTCGTGGCTACTGCCCTTGTCTGGCACTGAGCTATCCATGGTGGCAATCAGGACAGGTTGGGCTCCCTGGCATCCTGGGAGGACCATGAGCTCCGGA
>NW_010107655.1:0-1595 GCF_000699245.1 Pterocles gutturalis | reverse complement strand
CACCAGTACCCCCCCAGCCGGGTTTTCCACAGCCTTTTTCAACCACTGTCTCAGCCTGCGGACCCAGCCCCTGGCCGTCTGTCCCTTCCTGCCCTGCAGCAGGCCAGGCACCGGCCTTTTTTTTGGGAGCCCATGGCTCAGGACGAGCTGGGCCCATGGCCCGATGGAGCTGGGTGGCCACTGTCCCCTCTCACCTCCAGCATCCGCCGCAGCCGCCGCCGCCTCCGTCCATCTCAGTCTCGCCATCTCCCACCTCCTCCTGCCAGAAGACCCCGCATGGGCCTAGCTGTGCCGCGTGGTCCCTGCTCATTTCCCACCTGCCCTTCACCGCTGTTGGTTTTTATTTGCTGTTGTGTTTCTTCGGCTCCGGTCTCTGCTTCTCTGGGTTCGCAGGATGAGGTGTACCCCTGCGCCTCTCTTGCCTCGCCGCCCCATCGCAGTGCAGGCATCCTTGTTCCGGCAGCAGTCCTATCCCGTGTCCTTGAGGGAAGGTGACACCCTGTCCCAGGGCAACGGCACCATCCCAGAGCAAGCCCCAGGGACCCCACCAGCCCAGGACGGCTGCTTCGAGGGGAGCCACCCCGGCTGTCACCTCCCAGAGCCATGGGAACTGTCACCCCAAAACCAGGCATGGGCCAAAGCTGCCCTTGCAGCCCTCTGTGCCGCCGATGCCCTGGCCCCGGGGGGAGGTGAGGAGTGAGCGTCCCGGAGGGGTCCCAGAGGGGTTTCAGGGCTGGCCGGAGCTGGGAACATCCCTGCCCTCTTTGTGCTCCCTCTGGCAAGCAGCACAGCACACATATCAGCCGGGTTCTTTGAAATGAAAATAAAAACTGATAAAAGTCGGGCAAATCCTCCGCCCCAGCCCCCGTGGCTGGCCCGCGCAGCGGCTCTTTCTGCCGCCGAGCCGGCTCCCGCAGTTATAAATACATTATGTATGCCGGTGTCCGTCGGCCAGAGCCTTTTGTTGATGCTGAATATGTCCTGGCCAACAAAAGTGGACTGGATTAGCCACAGTGGATTAAAAGATTTTCTTCTTAGAGTTTACCTAATAATATAACAATTGACATAGAAGGTCTCTTTGAACCCTACTCGACTCTCTTATTTTACCATCTGTGAGTTTGCTCTCCGTGCCGCTGATAGGGCGCCCGGCTGCCGGTGGTGCTGGTGGTGGGAACGCTGCCCGCAGCCAAATTTGTCGCCGAGCAGAAGAAAGCAGCCCCGTATTTGAAGGGAGGCAGCGGGAAGGGAAAGTGACACAACTTCTGTCCTCCTGCCTTTGTCCTGGTGGCCCGGCCGGCTGGCGGTGCTGCACGGAGGGAAGAGACTCAAGGAGCGGCTCAAGCGATGGAGAAGCTGCCCGCTCATCTGCAATTCGAGGTGTCCAGAGAGGTCCCGGCTGGAATAATCTCCTTTATTGATCATGAATTTCGGGAGAGTTGCCGAACTGGGAGCCGATGGAGTTTGCTCCTCTGGGTTGGAGGCGTTGGGCTCCGGCCGCCGTCCCTGGTCTCCATTGCAAGATGGGTCAGGCAGCGGCAGCAGCGACACCAGGAAACATGGAGGGCAGCGGCAGCAGGGGAGGAAGGCTCCCCCCC
>NW_010107654.1:31199-41151 GCF_000699245.1 Pterocles gutturalis | reverse complement strand
TCTTCTGGCTCCGCATCGCTCTCCCAAGGGCTTCCCCCACACACACACACTCTGGTCAGTTCTCGGTCTGGGACGCTTGGACTGTTATCTCGATCTCTGGGAGCGGTGCACCCCCTCGTCTGGGGGTATCGTGAGTGTAATTCTGGGATCGTTAGCCGGCAAAAGGCTGAGCCTTTGGTCATCAGGTGGGGTGGGGCAGTATCATTGTGTATCACTCATTCTCTCCCTTCTCCGGGATCGTTGGCCCGCAGCAGGCTGCGCCTTTGGTCATTGGGTCGGGGGGCAGTATCACTGTATATCACTCATTTCTATATTTGTATATAGTATTATTTTCAATATTATTGTAGTTTAGTTATTAAATTGTTCTTATCTCAACCCACGAGTCCTCTCTTCCATTTACCCCTTTAATTCTCTCCCCTATAATTGGGTGGGGGCGGAAATTGTGTGAGCGGGTGTGTGTGGTTTGGTCCCCAGCCAAGGGCTAACCCATCACAACTTCACAAAGCAAAATTTACCTGCAGACACTGTGTTTCAGAAAAAAAACGACTCCCCCCAAAACAACAACAACAAAAATCATTCATGAAATATCTGAGACAGATCAGATTAACGATCCTCACTTTGTTTAAATCAGTAAAGCAAATAACACAATTAATGATGTTAGGTCGATTTATGTGAATCATGTCTAAATCTGACCAATTGTATCTTGGCTGTGGTGCACCCAGATAAGACATCTAACATGTCATGCCTTTCACTTTCTGTCAGATGCTTAAAACATGCCACTAAAGCTGAAAAAATGGACACACTGAGTGAGTATCACTGCATTACTGGCTAGGTGAATTTTTTCATTTTAATTATCACGAACAGGGAATGAGAAGTAGGGCCCAGTAGTAGATGGCTACATTTCCTAAGCAAACATAGCTGGAGCTACTCAGTGCTTCTAGCTCAAGCCTGTGTATCCTCCTAAAGATCATTCAATTTTCCTATTAAGCCGTGATCCAAAGCTGAATGGAGTCAATAGAAATATTTTTGAATTAACTTCAGAGCATGCTAATGAGACTGGAATGATATGTGTCTTTTCAAACACAATGAAGGAGCCCATCCACATTAGGCAGTCATCATAGGGCTATTGATAGAGAAAGCCTGGGCAATGACAGGCTCATGTTTGTCTCTAGAGATAAACTATGTACTAAGCATCTTGGCAGAATATGAAGGGAAATTTTGGCCAGAAATAGACTAATGTCTATCAAACTGTAATTAGTATTATGTATCCTAAGTACTCTCACACTTTTGGAGTGGAGATGAACCTCCTGCTTTATGACTCTGCTGACCAGTATTGCATAAAAAGTCCAAAATCAAGCACAAGATTAATTTAGATTAATTGAGGCTTAGCCTCAATTTCTGCATTGAACAACTTGGTAGTTTGCTATTCTTTCTTCTGGATCAGTAGTCTTTGGCTCTCTGTCCTATATAGGTAGTCATGTAGAACTGAAAGGTACGAATCTGATAGACTAAAACAAATCTAAGCAGAGGTTATAGACAGAATATGCATAGTACTAGGAATTAAGCCTCTATGGAATGCAGATTTATGGTGTGGTATGGAGAAATATATTCATATTAAATAACTTGAGCTTTAGAAAAAGAACACTGGATTCTTAATAAAAACTAAAAAACCCTCTCACATTGTAAAGATGGAAATCTTTCAACACCAAGGCTTATGGGATCAAATTCCAATGCTCTCCATAATTATTATATAAATCTGGATTAAATTCTCTGAAGTCAATGGATTTGCTTTATTGATACAACTGGGGAAAAAAAATGGCCCACTGGATCACCGATGTTAATGCACACCTATCCAGCCAATTTCAAGATAAAAGAAAGGTTTGAGACATTAGATAATTAATTATAATGATCATTATAATGATTAAAAGGCAAGAAGATTGATAGGTCCAAACTTCCAGCTCAGATACTGGATTTGTATTCCAGAACAATATTGAGAAATTTATTGCAAATACTCAAGTTTTGGGAGCATATTGCCCTTAAAGATGTTGTTGTGGTTTAAACCTAGCTGGCACTAAGCACCATGCAGCCACTCATTCACCATCCCCACTCCTGGGGATGGGGGAGAGACTTAAAGGGGTAAAGGGAAAAGAGACTTGTATGTTTAGATAAGAACAATTTAATAACTAAACTAAAATAAAATTGTCCGAGAGACCACAAGCTGACTGAGAGAGCAAGAGATGATGCCGAGAGTGAGGAAGGCGACCCAGAGAGAAAAAGAACTTCTGGACAGACCCTCTTCTATATACTGGGCATGATGTGCATGATATGGAGTATACCACTGGCCAATTTGGGTTTCACTCCTAAACCTAAGGTCAAATCCTAGGCTAATAATTGGGGCTGTGCTCTCGCCCACCTTCTCCTGCACCTGCAGACACAGGAACAGCAGAGAGGCCAAAAAGTCCTTGACTGTCCTGGCAGCAACTATGAACATCAGCATGTGATCAACCTTCTTCTCAGCACAAATCCAAAACATAGCCTCACACTAGCTACTGTGAAGAAAGTTAACTCTGTCCAGGCCGAAACAAGAACAGATGTGTAGAGAATAGTAAATCACGTTTTTAAATTGCTTTGTCATATTCTTTGCTATACAGAAAAAAAATGTTTCACACATTAAATAGGCAACATCAAGGCACCATACAGAACAATTGCAATCTGCAATAGCCCAGAAGTACAGAGTACAGAGAAATCTGAAAAAAAGGTTAACATAAGAAAGAGATATATTATAAAGATCACAATATAAATGAATGATGTTATGTCATTGGAAGGCCTTCTGTAGATGTTTTTTCCTTTTTTAGGTTTTCTTAAAATAAAAATATATATGAATAAACTAATTTTTGTGACTTCTACAGTAAACATAAAAAAATAAAAATACAAAAATCCATTTTAAACACAAAATATATGAAAATACTCTAAGCAATCATTTTTGTAGTTTTCATTTAAGCCTTAAGGATATCAGTATTTTTTTGTTTCTGTAGATAGCTGAATGTACATTTGCTTGCTGAGAGAAGAGAGAAATTAGAAATTGTTGAATGATAGACTTGACTATCTGTGGAATTTATTTCTCAAAGTATTGAATCCCTGCTAGAATTAAATTCAAAACCAAAACATGTTTTTTTTCAGATGTGTATTTCTGTATTTTCACCCTGTTGTGGGACCGCTACCGCCAATATTCATAGGCCTTGTTCAAGTGTGTTGACCGTGTTGAACTTCCCACTGACTTCAGGTTGTAGCGTTTACCTTCCACTAGCCCAGGTTGCTCAAAGCCTCATCCAGCCTGGCCTTGAACACCTCCAGGGATGGGGCATCCACAGCTTCCCTGGGCAACTTGTTCCAGTGTCACCACCCTCACAGTGAAAAATGTCTTCCTAATGTCTAGTCTAAATCTGCCCTCTTTCAGCTGAAAACCGTTACCCCTTGTCCTCTCACTACTCTCCCTGATAAAGAGTGCCTCCCCATCTCTCCTGTAGGCCCCCTTCAGGTACTGGAAGGCTGCTATTAAGTTTCCTTGGAGCCTTCTCTTCTCCAGGCTGAACAACCCCAATTCTCTCAGCCTGTCCTCATAGGGGAGGTGCTCCAACCCTCTGACCAATTTTGTGGCTTTCCTCCGGACTCTCTCCAATAGGTCCAGGTCTTTTTTTATGTTGGGGGCCCCACATCTTAACACAGTACTCCAGGTGGGTTGCCAGTAGGTCCAACAAGCATATATAATTATAATAAAGACAGATTTTCCAGAGTGACCTATTTGGAAAACATATTGTTATTATTAGATTGGTAGTGCATTCACTGGATGTAAATCAATCTCTTCACTGTAGGTGTTGACAGTGGCAGTTCTGGACATGACAAAATTTTATGATACTAGAGCATCGGAACTCCCACCTACAGGATTCATTCATTATTTTTATGTTTGGGTTTTTTGACCAAGACAACTCTCAACAATGGTAACTTTTTGCTGTCTTAGTGAGGCCTTCCCCTTGTTTTACAGCCTTTTCTTTTACCCCTCCTTCAGTATTAATTGCCTTCTGCTTTGCATGTCATTAACTTGGCTTCTTCTGTGAAACAAAACTGCAGTCAGGTTCAAAAGACATTTAATCCTCTTTTAATACTGGCTGGACAGGTTACAGAGCCATTAGCTGACTTCAAGGCAATGAAACATGTAGCCCTGCTATTTTATTACAGTGAGACCTGATGTCACATTTGAGAATGGATTCTTCGGGGAAGACCTGTGCCAACAGTCATCTAAGGCAATGATGCAATTTGTTGCTAGAAGGCTTCCTTTCACCAGGGCACGAACACTCACCAATGACTGCAGTTTAGCCTCTTCTCACAACCCAGCTCACTGGGATGAGCATCCCCAGCTTGCCAGTGTTGTGAAGCTTAGGCAGGGGGTTGTGCAAAGGTGGGGGCTATGCAGACATCTCTTTGTGGCTCATTTTTATAGGTGAAGTTTGCAGGGGGATGATGAACCCAAATACACATCGGTTGGACGGATGAGGCTGATATGCGATTTAACCACCAATGCCCTGAATCTGATATATGCTGAAAGTTTTTTAAATTGCTCTGAATGCTTGCCCAGTGCCGGCACGCAAAACCTCTTTGTGTACACAGCCCAGGGGATCAGTCATGTCACCAGTGTCACACCAGTGTCACACAGAGGGCAAAGGAGACAAAAGAATCTGCTGCAATCATCCAGGCAGGATGTGTTAAGTATCCCCTCCTCTAACCTGAGAAGGTGGCAGTACTCTCCCACCTTGGCTTTCCAGACACTTTCGGGTAGCTCAGAGATAATGTGGCATGGCTGGAGGAAAGATATTGGTGCTGTGAATCTGACTTTCCCTCCCCTACTTATATGCCTCAGAAAAAATCCACATGCTCGTGGTATCTCTTTGCTCCCTTGAACAGGAGGGAGCTCCTGGGTTTGTGCTGGTGATTCCCAACGAGTTCAATAATGCAAACCAGGAAAGAAAAAAATTAGAAATATCAGACAGTACTACTATTTTCTTCATTCTCACAAGTTTCTGGAGTTGTGTTATCATCTTTATGTGCTACAGTGAGGGACCCAGCAAATAACTTTTATGCCATGCCCTAGTGAGTACTTCCAAAGGAGGCAAATTTAATTAAATTCCAAGACAAAGACATAAAGGGGACACGATCCTGCTCTAATTCAGAACACTTATGAACTTCGTTAGTAAATTCTATCTTGGTTATACAATTCCGAGCTTTCATTTTGAAGTTCTGGACAATGTCCAAGGTCAAAAATTGAAGCTGTTTTCTCATCCAAATACACCCTCATCTCAGCTTCAGCTGCAAATCAAAAGATCCCATACTTTCCTCTTCAAAAAAATAAGGTCTTAGGTGCAGAAAACATCCCTTCCCAGCCCTGTGTCCCCATAGCCCTCTCCCTGCCTGCTCTATAGATGGTTTCACTGTCCTCCCAGTACTGGGATCAGCTAAGCAGGGCAGGGCAAAACACAGCAGCTTGACTTTGCAAGGTTCAATAAGTGACCCATAGCTTTCATCTGCATTGTTTTCTGTCCTTTTAATTTTGTTAGAGGCTGGGATGGAAAAGAAGAGAAAGAAGAAACCTGGACTTTCAGTGATGTCTTTCCCGAATATCTTATTCAGGATCAGTCTGTCAAACACTTCCAAACTATCATAAAGGCCAGATTAGGCTTCAGATTTATGATGAAAATACATTGTTTTAACTCAACAGCATACAGTGCTTCGTCCAGTGTAGTCAATTGTCTTTCATTTAGCGCAACTTTCCTTTGACTTCAGGCAAAACCCTTGTTCCTGATGTAATAACCTATTTCCTTATGTAGTGGTTCTCTTTCTTATAGCTATTATTTTGGGGAAAAGGAGTTGCATTTTTTGTTTTCCTGCAAAGTTTCACAAGCAAAATGTGTGAAAAGAGTGAATGAAGCTGTAGATAGAGCAAGCTAATAAAGAAAAACCTTACATGGCCTCAGAGAAACTTCATTTGCTCCCCCACTACTACTCTTTTTCTTATTTCATCAAATAAAAGCAGTTATTTCTTTCTTCCTTGCTCCTTCTTTAGTTTAGAGTGCTTTTAATTTTTTTTTAAGGACAGCTGTTTGTCATGCTCTGAGGGTTAAAGTTGGACTTAAGCAGCTTACCCTGTAGAATGAAATGTAAAGTGAGGATTTTTTCAGCACATAGACAAGTATTTTATATACTGTGATTTTGGTGGAAGGTTTTTGTTTTTTTTTTTTTTTGAACAATTTATAAAGTGACTGTGTTGTGACCGGAAATTATTTCTAGAAGTCAGCTACTAGATACTTTCTCCCTCCTGCTCTCACTTATACCTTATAAGTTTAGTGGAATAAATACCACTGAAAATATATCTTTTTGGCTTCACTAGTAGGAACATAAGAACAAATCAGCTGAAGGTTAGTGAAGTTTCACTGTGTTACACATGGACTTGCCAATGTTTCTAGTCTTTGGAGGTTTTTAATTTTATTGTAGATATGGTAATTTTCTTTCCCTTATTTTTTAAAACTTTCTTCCAGCAACATAAGCTGAAGGCAAAGGTACAAATCTCTGAATTCCCTGTGAAAAAAAAAGTCATCTTGCTTCCATCTTTCTCTTCCCTCCTAATGATGATGATCTCACTCCTCTTCTGTAGTTCAAAACCACATTTGTGGCTACCAATCAGTCCCAGGCTTTCAGCCAAGCGTCACTCATGTCTTCAGCCCTGTACACCACTAATAATTCCCCAGATCCCTTTGGGGTTACAATATTTACACGTTCGCAATTAGATAGCTGAGGAAAAATAAAGTGGGCAGGGTCTGCTGAATTATTTTGGCATTTAAACAACTTTCCTGCACTGAGAGTGCAGGCATATCAGTTACACTTAGAAGAAAGTTAGTCAGTAATGAAGTCATCAGTGTCTCATGTCAATGCAATGCACTGAGCTGTCAGAAGTTGTCTGGTGGCTCTTGCTCCTCTCTGTTTTCCTTTGTCACTGTTCTTTTGTGTCTTCCAGCTTCCCTTCCAGTCCAACAGTCAGGGCAACTCAAGGTAAAGGCTGTTTCACTGACGCTAGCCAAGCTACTGGGATGTTTAACATCTTCCATCATGCCAGGCATTTAAGTAGATGAATAAAAACATAATCATACAGCAGAGAGAAGTAAAAGAAAATCTCACTTGCATATATTCCAGAATTCTCATTTATTCAAAACCTGGCCTAAAGGAGACATAGCCTCCTCCTTTGATGTTTCATAATGCACAAAGTCACAGCCGAAACTACCTCTATCAACACAATCTTAAATCTCTCCTTTTTATTTAGAGCAAAGTAAGGCAACACACTTTCATGTGACTTCACATAATTCTCTGTGCAAGCATTCTAAGGACCTCACTAACAGAGGAAATCTTGAGAAACAAACAAAAAAAAAAGATGAAGAAGAGGACTATCTAAAGGTGTTTTTCATCACTCTGGAGTCATTTAACAGCAGGAAAACAGTTCTGTTTTCGGTCATTTTTGGACTTGGAGAGTTACCGAGTTTTGAGAGACAAAAGAGAAAGAAAAAAGAGAGAGAAAGCAAAAGAAATGACAGAATCACATGCTTAAAATTATGTAAAATAAGTGAGCAAGTGTTGAAATGAGAAAGACTCACTTTCTACCTGCCACATCTATTGTGACACCCTAGATATTCTGACGGGGAATCAAAATCCACATGGTGGCTTACCATCACAAAAAAATACAGTTTGGCACAGATAGATACTTTGCTGTTTCTATTATATCCTTAAATCAATTTAGAGCTGCTGCAAGCCGCTCTGCCTGAGGAAGGATGTATTTCTCTCTAAGTCTTGTTTCCTAGCTTTATTAAACTGTGGACACAAGAATCATGCATGACCTGCAAAGGGTATAATGTCAGCTGGGTTACATCACTATTGGTATGTGAACCAGCTGTCAAAAGTCCAATAACAATACACTCTGGGAGATTAGGGAGCTGGAGGACTCTAACATATGCAAAGCACAGAGAGTGATTTTTCAAAGAGGTGTGTGCTGTCATCAAAATCGGAGAGCGGAGGAAGTAAGCTCCTTCAGTGGATTTTCAAAATGTACCTTGTAGCACTAAGACATATCCAAACTTCTTAATTCAGCCTTTTTTGTTTAAAAAATACAATTTTTGTAGGAAGCTATTGACAGTTTCAACTTTGTAAGTAACTGAGTCCTGGTATACAAATTCTCAGTGATTTTCATGTCATATTCAGCACTATCTACAGGCTATTCACAAGTCTGTACTACTTCTGCAACTACTGTGAAACAAACAACCAATATCTCACTGCCCACAACGTGTGACAATTTATGACGCATTGGCAAACTGAGTGTTTTGATCAATCAGACAAAGACCATGTAACTAAACTAAGAAAATTCCTCCATACAATTACATAATTCAGTGTAGCAATGATAGTTATACTACAGTGGAGAGTTCAGTGAAAATTAGAAGCAAAAATAGATACTACATGTACCAATTAGGTCAGAACTGGAAAAGCTTTCGTGATCTTGTGTTCAGCATTGTCACTGGCCCATTATACAGTGTCAGTCACTAGCTTTTGCCGAGGGAAGCGCTCAATGTGAGTGCTGAAATTGCAGGATGACTTTTCGGAGCTCTGTGCAAGCTTCCACAGTGCTACTTGGCTACATGTTAACCGTTGCTTCCCAATGGGTGGTGCTACTTATGCCCTTAATTACCCTCTTGAAATGAGACTTTAACTTCTTAACTGTTCATGGACTCCTAATTCAACTTCCTTATGGAAAGTTGTAATTTTCCTTTCATTTTTAATCTGTTGCATCAAGCTGTTGTCTTCTGCCTTTATCTTTGTAAACACAGTAAAGACACTGTACAGTATACCTTAAAGTGTATCCAACCTCTATTGAAATCCTGATCCTTGAGGGCACTATATTTCCTGTACACACATGTATCTCACTAGCAGCTGTTCCCAAATATATAGAAGTCTCTTATTTTCAGTTTTTTCCCACTGCTTTCCCATGCCTTTCTTTTTTTCCTACTGACAACCATGTCACATAAAAAAGTTGTCAGATTAGCTTCTAATGGCTTTGAAATGTATCATAAAAGCAAAAAAAAAAAAAAAAAAAAAGCATTTCAAGAGGCTGACTTGTTGCTTATGTTAGTCTGGTACTTTTTGGCAAACCAGTTGTGAAAAAAAACAACCACAAATCTTTGAAAATTTTTGTCATGTGAGTGACACAAACATCTACAAGAAGTAATATTTTTTAAAAAATATTTCTGCTACGAAATGGAAGTAGAAGACTCTGTGTGCATGAATGCATGAAGAATTAAAACTTCTAATAAAAATGTGCATCTTTATCAGAGTATTCAGTTTAGAAACAGCATAAAGCAATAAATGAACATTGTTGCCGTATTAATGACTTTTAGCTACAAAAGCTACAGTAGGAAAATAAATGCCAAGTACTTTACCTACATTAACTTGCTAGAAATTTCAGGTTCTCCATTTGAGCAGCAAGGAATGAATGATAATAAAATGCAAGGCATTAGTCATACTGAATAGTTTGTAAATACCATGTAGAATCAATTGCTGGAAACTCTTTGGTAAATACTGTAAATAAGAAATCTATTTGCAGAAATTAGGCTGACTTACTGGTAGAAAGATGGGTTACATTTGTAGGCATTCTTTACAAAGCATCATTCAACCAGCTGTACAACATACATATTCAATATTAATATATATTGCTAATGTATACATATAGCAATGAGAAGTACTCTGGGGAAAAATGAAGTTTTATAACACATCTGTCAGTCAGTTTTCTTTGTCAAATCACTTAATGTGATTCACCCATTTTAAGATCCAGCTCATCCAATAGAAATGTGTGGGTTTATACAGCCTG
>NW_010107654.1:1939-31168 GCF_000699245.1 Pterocles gutturalis | reverse complement strand
CCCTACAGCAGTGATTTTCAGACCACAATTTGGGAGGTAAAAGGTGTATAAGAAAAACAAATCTAATGGCAGAAGAATTAATTTCACTGTGCAGAAGTTCTGTATTAGAAGATTTTGATAAAAGATCTGAGTACTGGAAAACAGTAAGATTACTATTTCTGTATCAGTAAGACAGAAAATTTATCAAGATAATAGCGCTGTTTTCCATGAAAATACTCAAAACTCAAGATGGATGGTTGCACCACAAAACTCTGGAGACTTTTCTTCCTAGTAATACACCTCAAAGATATTTTCCTTACAAACTGAGTTACACTTATCTTATTTTCGTCTTATTCTTCCTGATTGTTCCCTCTTTCATCATCATGGTATCCCTACTTTCTTTAGTGTTATAACTTTTCCAGCATTTGCAATCTTATCATGTCTCCTTGTTAATCATCACCTAGACATGCTACACACTGGTAGCTCTTTTAGGAGAGTCTAAAGGTTCTCACTGTAGGAATATTCCCAGCTTCTTTCACCAAGAAAAATGCTTCAGGTGCTAACTCTGGACTTGGATTCCAACACTTGCCTTGTCCCAACTTTCAGTAGTGCAAATACCCATCAGAAATACCATCATAGTTATTCATGATGATAAAGAAAATTAAGTCTTTAAACAGAGATTTTCAGACTGGCCTCCATCCTACATGGCTTAGAGAATATTGTTTTCAACAGACAATAAATTCAGTGAAATATGTTCGATATTTTTAGTATCAAATTATGAGACTGCTTTTGGCCAAAATAGTGGGAGAAAGAGACTGTTAAAGTATGGAAAAGTTTTCTTCTGCATAGTGCTTTTATTTTCAGAATTGTCCCAATATTTAAAAGGAAGTGCAAGGAAAAAAAAAAAAAAAAAAAAAGATTAAATTATCCTGAAAATTATACAGCAGGGGCCTGAAGAAAACTTGTAAGTCATGTGAGACAAACAGCTGAAATACATTCCCCAGGTTCCCAATGGAGGCCTGATCTAGCTTAAACTCATGTATCTCTTACACCTGAGTGCCTCAGCAGCAGGCATGTGTCATTCCTCAAATGTCCTATGGGGAAGAGGAGCATTACTGCCCCATTTCACAGATGGGGGCAGAGGGGGAAAATGGCTCATAGTTCACAACTGCTGCCACTGATGGAAAAGCATCAGTCCTTACTTCCTGTCATCCCACCCCAACATTGCCCTTCTCTGTGTGCTAGCAGAAGCGGTTGTGTCACCACCAACCAAACCGTAAAACAGACACCTTCCTGTGTTGAAAATAAAATATTTTCTTCTTTTGTGGAGGAGGAGATGGCTGGGCCAGTTCCAGCACATGTGTGCCCTGCCTTGGGTCCCCATGTGGCACCTCTTCTGACTTTGCTGCTGCTTTTGGTGGCAGCTTTGGACCTCCTTACCACAGAAAAACCTGTGCTAAAGCCTCTGTGAGACTTTAGCTCATGAGCTTTGTACAAAGATATCTCTGATAAAGCAAGGAAACTGCAGCTGCATCTCCCAAACTTGAGGCAGTAACTGAGGACTGGATAAAATCCAAAAAACAAAGGACAAAGGGAAAAATTGAGCCCATTACAGGAATTGTAACTGGAACTGTTTAAAAATAATTGAATGTGTAGCAGTGGTTATAGCCTGCAATGTAAAGTAGCAGTAGTTATAACGCTGCTTCTTTCTAGGGCAGAAAGAAGGGTGGCATGGAGAGAAGGCAGTATATACTTGCCAGCATTTTGTTGGCCCATACATACATACACAGAAGCATCTCATCTATCTTATGTTGAAGTTGTGGGCATTTGAAGACAATGACCTCACCATATTACAGCCCCCTGTGGAGTTATTTTTTCACTCTTCTTTCAGGTCTACATTTTACTCCATTCATCATGCCCACACACAACTCTGATGCTGTCAGTTTCTGTGGGATGATGAGGTTGCAAAGAGGTTGGAGGTAGCTTTTCACTTTCATTCAGCTTCTTCATTTTCCTGGTTTAGTGCTGAAGACCTAGCTTAGGCACAGATGCTTTTTGAAAACAGCTAGGGTGTGTGAAGGCAACGTGTTTGTTCCTTGGCTGTTAGTGACCTTCAGGTAGAGGACCTCTCTCCAAGGCCATGCCATGGACATCACTACCTACTGTTTGTTGCTACAGATCTGGATTACTTCATCTGAAGTGATCACAGTTAGGCTATGTAACTCAGCTATTCAAAGATGCTCAGGGTCATCCAGTCACCCCCTGCCTCCCACTTCTGTCCTTGTGCACAAAAGACACCGTTCCTCCAAAGACTTAGGTTTGGAACAACTCTACTTACTGCAGCAAGAAAGGGTTAGGGGAGATGCCCTGCGAAGGCCAACAGAAATATCTAGGGGAGCACTGAGCTAAGGTGGATTCATTAACCTGGCATAGCTTGGCAGCTGGCTCTTCACACCTTGTCTTGGCTAAAGCTGGTACTCAAAGCTGAGGGCCAATATACTGCCTGACTCTGCAGTGAAGACATGGCTATTATATTTTCCACATAAGGGAAATCCACCACTACTTACATCCAGCTTAGTACTTCAGATTCAGGCAGAATACTTCTGAAACTACATCCATCCAATATTAATAGCATCTGTCTCGCAGATTAACTATCACATTGTGTTTTTATTTAAACATCATCACTGAGCAATCACTCACTAAATTATTTAAAGGAAACAACAAAAAAATTGTTTTAAGGTCACAAGAAGGATGTCAGCGGACCAGTATTACTAACCTTTTTAAAACCTGGAAGATTTCATTTTAAGGAACTCTAATAATGCCTTTCTTTGGCATATGTAATTCTATATTTTATATTTATGAAGATGGACATTTCTGAAGTGTTTAATGAGCAGCAATATAGTTGCTCAGTTAAAATGCAGAGCCTTATACTATTTTTAATATTATCCAGTAAGTAACTCAGTGCCATATGCTTCTGTAGTTTGACTGCCAAAGAATGCTGCAAGTTGCTTTGGAGGCTGCCTCCAAACCCCACACCCCAGCCAAAACCATGTCTTTGGTACAGAACTATTGATGTCCTACCAGTGTGGAACATAAAAACGGCCCCACAGAGAAGTTACACAGAGGGTCTCCTAACTCCATTGAATGGGATGTGGCTTGGAGCAATGTACCAAGTCAGGGTAAAGCTTAAATACTAGACGTGCTACACTGGAATTAAACAGTACAAACAGCGAGGTGCTTACTTCTCTTGGTTACCAGATGACCTCTGCTCCCCAAAGCATAAGCCACATACTAAACTTTCATGCACCATCTCAGGGTATGTTAAATGTTTTGGACTGGGAAACAGCACGAGAGTCATTCCACTTTTAACTTCTACCACCTACCTCGTATCTCAGCAGGTATAGGTGACTGAGCTAGAAACCGATGCATGAAGGTTAGAGAACAGCAAAAGAAAAAAGAAATTATTATCAGCAATAAAGGATGAATATGAAAAGAAATTGAAGAGATCTGGTAGCTGTACATGTGTATTTATTTTATTGTCTTGCTTTGCACTATATAGGCTATTTTGTACAATGTTTCTCTGTTAGACACAGTATCTACATCTTTACTTTTTAATTGTTTGTCATCCTGGGTCAAGATTAAGCTCCCATTTTGCACTGACTGAATTGCTTCCATAAACAGTAACAGCCATGCACTTCTATTCCCATCTTTTTTCTTTAACACCATGCAAAATAATTCTGTTGCCCACTAATCATGAAGAGCCAAAAAAATTCCAGTGTTTTCTTTCAGCATCTGGGTACTCATTGACCAGCCCTGCACTAATGGGAGCCCCAGTATAATATAAAAACCAGACACAAAGATGCATACCAGAACCTCCTTAAGGTACAGTTCCCACAGCACTGTCATCCTGTGAGGACTGCAGTAATCAAGAGACTCATTACAATAAGAAATGGCTTCATTTCTAAATCAGTTCATTTTGCTGTAGTAGTGCTGATTTGATGGTAGAAGTGTGATGTGATGAGGGCTCTGAGCTCAAAACCTGGTTGTGTTTTTCTGGCTGCAATAGCTGGTCTATAAAAGATGGAGCCTCTCTACAGGCTTTTCTTTGTTAAACGAAGACAGATAAAAATCTTTTCTCTCCTGTCAACAAAGCAGCTGAACCTCCTGTGCTTAATACAATAGAAAACAACAATTAAAATGAAATTTACCTCACACATACACCAGTCGTAGCCTATCTGGACATTTTCTACACAATTTAATATTTTTGGCCTAAAAATAATAATGGTTGAGAAGGGACATAAATCGAAACAAAGGAGCAACAAATCTGAAACAGATGTTAGGAAGCACTCCCAGCACAGGAGAGCTGATGTGCTGAAAAGCTACCTGGGGGCAGGACATTAAAAGACGCCTCTCAAGAAAGCCTATGAGGAAGAGCAGAACAACAGAGGAAGGCTCGATCAGATACCTCCTCGTCCTCCACACCTCTCACTTCACCACCTCAGGGGATTCTGCTTTTCTTACACAACACAATTCTGTGGCCCATTCAAGCCCACTTTAGAACAGAAGTAAAAATGTGAGGGAGAAATTTTGAGTGAATTTCAGATGAAAAAAGCAAGAGGAATAAAAGCACTGTTATGTTCTTTCTCCTCTAACAGAAACAGGCAAGTTTGGCCCAGGATGGGACTCTAAGGAGATTAAAACTCACAGTCCAGTATCCGTCCATGCCATTAGTACTTTGTTCATTAAGCAGATAATCTCCACAGTCTGGAAGATGCATGGGAAACGAATCTTTAACCAATGCTGATGACCATGTCGATAGCTACACAATTCATAGTTCACTTTTTAGGATCGTCTCTAAAATATCAAAATTGCTACCTGTTGAATAGGGCACCCACTATGATTAGCCCCACACACCCCATTCAGTTATCCTTAATGATTAACACTTAAACCATCCTGTGAAGTACTTTGCAATCAGCGACATAATCTTTCAAAATCAGGGGAAGGACAGGCCTAGCAAGGGGGAAAATGAGGCAGAAGGTAACATGGATTTCTTTGTCAGGGACCTCAGGGCTCAATCCTCAATGCCCACTCTGAGTTTGCTATGGTTACCTTCTCAAAGAAGCCGTTTGTGTGTTTCTGTCTCTTTTAAAATGTGAACAGAAACACACAGGGGAATTCATTCCTTCAGGAAATGAGAGGGTCTGTACTGAGTGGTTCAGGGGGGATTTTCAATTCTCCATACTCCTAAATCCTGTGGACCCTCCTCAGACCCTATTGGGACATGTGCTGAGGACAGCGGTGATGAGGGACCAGGAGGTAAGTACTGCATTGCTGAGCCCAGAGGAGGTCTAAATAATGAAGCCTGAATGACACTATAACACTTGTGACATATGAGTAACTAAAAGGCAAAGCTTTAGCAGCAATGTTCTTGACCATCAGCTCCAGAAGGAAAAAAACCCCAAAAACTGGTGCTTGTTTGGGGTGGAGTTTTAACCAGTTCCTGTCCAGGGGCTGTTCAGGATCTTTTCATGCTTTCATGTGACAGGGGCAAAATGCAGAACTCCTCACTATCTTCTCTTTCCTGAAGACTTGTTAAGTATGCCACCTGCCATTGAGAATGGGGTAGCTCAAGGAAGAGGTGATTGGGCAGGCAGAAGTGGGTATCAGGTTTGCAGTGACTTCTCTTTGTGTCCGGTAGATGGGTGCACATGGCTTCAGACTAGATGAAGATGTTTAGTGTGCAATACTTTTTCTCCATGCATCACACTCTCCAGCTTTCTGATGATCGCAACACAGCAATCTGCCACAATGGAAAGCACCAATGCCAAGTGTGGATTGACTACTTTACTGTTTCCTCTCCTCTGCCAACAGCACAGACTGACTGTGGGTGCTTGGATAACATGTGATGGATCACGGTCACAGTCTCTTCCCTTCGTATTAGGGTTGCATCCTCTCCTGATTAACAGTTATTTTGTTGTTTACAGTCTAATTTTTTTCCCATTTCATGTTTGCAATTACTCTGGATGCATGACTTTTCACTAAGAGATCAGGCAGTAAAGAAATTACAAGGAAACACAATACAAGCATTTCTTAAAAATAGCTAACTATCAAACTAAAGTCTCCAGGGTATGGCAGTTTTCTATGTGCAAAATTTCAGTTTTGCAGAGAGTCTGAGTACTAGATGAGATAGTATGTTGATACTTTGTCATTAGTATGGTGGTACTGTGTCTTTACAGTGATTACTAGTATAGATATTATCTGCATTTTCCTAAAGTTATACTTACTTTTATCTAGGTAGAAATATTAATTCATGCTCTCTAGGTATAATTTCCATCAAAAACACATAAAGTCTGCTTTCTTCCTGAGCCAGAAATACTCTTGTCTAAACTACAAAATTCTGTGCTACAGAAGAGATGCAGCATCAGAATCCAAAGCCAAAATATTCCATGTCCACTAGGAAACTCAGTTATTTTCTTGTTGAGCTCAGCCCACTAAGCAAAACATTTGCATTACTCACAAATCAGCAATCACCCAACATGCTTAGAAGTGAACATAGTTGTGTTAAACCCTGCTGCACACCCTTGCT
Organism: Pterocles gutturalis; assembly: GCF_000699245.1. NCBI lineage: Eukaryota > Metazoa > Chordata > Aves > Pterocliformes > Pteroclidae > Pterocles > Pterocles gutturalis. The sequence continues at coordinate 24,603 of NW_010107654.1, read as the reverse complement.
TTATGACTGCCACTGAAATGACAAACCTTTGCAGCTGTCATGCGAGTGGAGGACACAACCGATGCCTGGAGGGGATACACTTTGATTATGAAATGTTAACTTTTTGTGACAGATAACACACATGTAGCCAGTCAAGTAGCAAGGGTATGTCAAAGCAGGCTTACATCTGCATTATATGATCCCCTTTCAGTAACTAAATTCTGGATAACAAAAGGCGGTGGCTCCTAGTTTCTAAAAATAAACTCTCTTCTCATCAGGAGAATTATTTGCAGATATGGTGTGTGTGTGCTGCTGGCACTTTGGCAGTGCATGTTCTGACTACCTTCTTCTTATCTCCTTCAGACTCTTCCTTCTGGTAGTTCACACTTCTCCTTTGAAATCTCATGCAAGTTCCTACATATTCAGTGTTACCACTTTTCACTGTTGTATTGTCTTCTGAGCCAGCATATGCTGACTTGTGCAGCAGTAAGAGGTTATTAGGCCATAGATCTTTACAGGGACATGTTTTTACTGCTGTCCTAGTGTGGCCTGTTAATCTCAGGATCATCACACATTCTGTTCTTCAGGCCAATTTCTCTTGCTCTTTGCACTGTTTGGTTGGGATTTGCTTCATGTTTGCTGCTGCCTTCATCTGATGGATTCTTTCCTGTTGAGCCTCTCTGTCTTCACAAGATTTGCTTCCTCTTAGTCCACCATGTGGGGCAGTGGCCAGCTGAGACACTTGTGATGCCCTCAAGCTTCTGACCTTGAAATGTTTCCCCAGGAACCTCCTGCTACACTGCCATTGCCTTGGACTTACCTCCCCGCTGTCTAGTCCTTAGTCTGAGTTACCTGTAGAACTTGAATCTGTCTGAATTTCAGCACGTTTGGGATGGCTACTTGGTGGCTGAGCTAGTTCATCTTCCCATTAGTCTCTTAGCCTGGGCACTGTCTTACCATTGCTTCATGGGGACTCAGGGAAAGCTGGCTTGTGATCAAACTTCCCTCAGTGCTGAATTTTTTTAAGCATTCAGTATATGTATCATAACCCATTACGAGAAGCCTTCAGTTTCCTAACCCCAAGTCTTATTTTTGTATTTTCCAGGTAGTTTAACTTCCAGGCATTGAAGTGCTAAGTGACTATAAACACGCAGTCCTTCCTCCTGAAGGTGAGCCATAAGGGTCTGTGCAGAGCATGGCAATTGCTCCAGGCAAGCGACATGGAGGGAAGGATTTACCCCAAGATGAAATTATGTGCTTTATGCCTGTATGCATATGTTAGGGCTATCACTCTAGCACAGTTTACAAAAAGGTGTTGAAGAGACTGATGGAGAGCTGGATTTCACTGGCATTAAATGTATTTATGCAAGTTATGTTGCAGGTCAGTTCTTTACTGAGGCCAGCTATGGAAAAGATAATTTATTCACAATGCCTGGGATTGAATAAGGGACCACAGAGCTCCCATCCTTGCCTGCACAATCTACTTTAATCACCATATGAATCACTAGCAATCCTGGCAGGATGCTCCTCCCTCCTCCAGGGGAGACAGAGGCAGGGATTCGCAACAGCAGAGTGGGAAATGATCTGCTGCTCACTCTTACAGGAGTCCAGCCTCTCCCCTGTAGCTTCAGGAAGCCCTGGAGCCACTTGGTCCCTTGTTTTTTTTCTGTATGTGGGAAAGTTGTGTGGTGCCCTTTCCCCCAATAGAATCAAGGCTGCAGTCTAACCATAAATTAATTAGGATTTTCAATATGTCCCAAACTGTGTCAAGTTTCCCGAAAACATAGTGAAGGTGTGAGGAAGGATAAGGGAGGGAATGTAACAAGACCCAAATAAGCAAGCCAAAAAGCCTACCAAAAAAAAAAAAAAAAAAACCAACCAAAAAACCAACAAGTTAATGTGCAATGCCCTAAATCCACTCTCTAGAGTAGGTTGATCAGCAGTCTCCAGTTTTTCACATTCAGTGCCACATGGCGTATGCGAGCCATGACAGGACTCTGAGGAATCAGGGAAGCTGGAGTCTGGCTGGCATATGAAATCATTCCTAAAGTGCCACTGCCTGTGACATGAGGGATCATTCCAATATTTTTGCTTGCCTTCAGGACTTTTTTTCTAACAGGTGCAGCAGATTAACTTCTCTTACAGCCTTCCTTGTGAGTACAAGACCAATCCACTGCCAGTCCGGGATGTCAGGTGATGGAGGAAGGTAGCTTTGCTCCTACTAGCAAGACTCGCAGCATTTTTGTGAATGAGCAGCAGGGACCTGCTCTTCTGCAGAAGGAAATACTGAGTGCTCTAATTTACTGTCAACATGGGACTGGGAGCATGAAAGGCTTTGGCTTCCCAACAGCTCTGTGCTGGCACATAAACTCCACAACATCCTCTGGGCTGAGAACCACCCTGAATTGCAAATCAAAATGCTACAGCTGGCACTGGAAATCTGCTGCAACTCTGGAGTGTTTGGAGTGCCCCAAACCCTATAGTGACCAGACTGGTCAAAACAGTAAGGGATACTTTGCTCCAGCTCAAATCACACCTCCCATAGGGGGATGCTGAGGCAGGTCGGTCAGGGTGGTGGGAGTCATGTCGCAGGCTCTAGTCTCGGGTGGGTGGCAGGAAGCCAGTGCCAGCCTGAAGGACTGTCAGTCCTCTCCTCCTCCCCAGTTCCTGACCTTCATCCCAGAGAAGGGCAGATGTCCTCCTGGTCTCTGAGAGCAGCCAAGGCAAGTCAGACTGTGGAGAGCAGGCTTACGGAATGGTACACAGAAATGATTCACAGTTCAGCTGTTTAAAAGGTTGGAGTAAAAGAGCCAAGGATGTATGTCACTCTTGGACAGAAAACAGCACTCCCCAATGGGTCCTGTGGTTGGTTTAATAAATTGTTTATCTGGTCTTCAGTTTCTGCTAGTTGCTGGAGTTACGTGTCTTTAAGAAAAATATCCACAAAGTATTGACAACTATTTTGTCACTTGCTTTTTTGACAAAGACCTAAAAATAAGGATTTGTTTGGAAAGAGAGAATGGTGGTGAAGATTTGTTAGTTTAGGTTTCCCTTCAAAAATCACTTGCACCTGAAGCAGAAGAGGAGGGAAAACTGCCTGCATTTCCTATCTAGGAATAATATCCTTAATTACAGAAGAAATCCAGAAATAAGGGTTTGGGCCTCAGCAGACTAAAAACCACTTACCAACCTTTCATCACAACCTCACCACATCTTAGATGTGAGAAGCAACGTTCATTATTTGAATGTTGCACAGCATTTTACAGACTTAAGGACTTATTTTCCCTTGTCCTTCCTGAGAGCCTTGTGAGTTAAAATAATGGCTTATTATTTGGGCAGAGAAGCATTCCTGTAAAGTGTTTTCTTTGCTTTTGCTCATGAATTACTGATGGAAATGAACAGCTGGCAAATTAAGTCACCCTGGTACTTAGGGGGAAAAAAAAAAAAAAAAAGTCTTCAAGTTTAAGATCTGTTCACATTTCTTTAGAAAGAGAGTGTCTTTTCTCTCTACTGTTATATACATTTTTCCTTTGGGACTCACCCTCACTGAAAAAAAGGACAGAAAAGCCATCAATATTGGATGATCTGGCTACAATATATTTTTGTTTTCATAATTGTTTAAACATGGCTCCGTACTGTAGCATAGACAAGACCTAACCTGATTGTAGCTTTGAGGCTATGGTTGGACGTGTTTGTTACAGTAAAATACTGAATTTACCTTTATTCATACTATGGAGAGAACAGCCACATTAATGTATAAGGGTGTCCTTGTTTAAAGACCAAACAAGTTCGATTCACATGCCAGATGCTGTGCAGTTTTTTGGTGACACAAGCCTACAGCATGGCTATCCCTTTTAGCTCTGACAACATGTGATGCTGGTGGTATATTTTTTCAGTTGTTTTCAGTAGAAGTGAGTTTTTGACAGACCACAAAGGAGTGATAGTGAGACACTGAACTCACAGCCTGAAGGCAAAACCAAAACCATGCCCCCTTTTTCAAAACTTCTCCGTTTCCTCAGTATTGCTGAAATTCAGTAAATTACTCCTCATTAGCAGATATTAAGGACTGCTACAAAGGATACAATCATCTGACAATACTGACAAATATCTTGATGAGCCATCAGATAGCTGACTTAGGTCTCCCATATATCAGAGTGTGGATACAAGCTAAACTGTGTTCTGGCAAAGGATTTAACTCTTTGAAATGGCTCAAGTTCCCCTTCCCAAAAACAAGCATGGAATTTGAATGATCCCAAATTCACTTAAATTCTGTTAGTGACAGATCAGATTTGGAAAAATTCTGAAAGTTGTTTTTGGGTTTTTAACCCTTGCTTTTATCACAAGTTCATATTTCCCATAGTGAGATTTAGTCCTTCCGCTATAAAATAAGACATCATGGTAAAGAAAGAGGAAAAGGAAGAAAGAAAGAAAGAAAAAAAAAAGAAAAAAAAAAAGGTTTCCTGAACTCCTTGTAGTATCCCCAGAGGACATCTCAGCATCAACTGGAAAGTTTCACAAGCTGTCCGTGAACATCAGAGAGTAAAGACTCATTTGGGCTGTGGTTTTGGTGAGTCAATCTGCTCACACTTCATCAGTGTCAGGGGTTCCTGATAAAATTATAATGATGCTGTGCACTGGGTAGAGGAGAACATAAATAAGCTACCTAATTCATTTCTTTTAGCATTTCTTTGTATCCATATGCTCAAATCATATCACACCAGCCCAGCCTTTGTACTCAGAGAGTTCCTCTGAATTGGATTAGGTAATATATTGAAAGCCATATTTCTTGTAGTGCCTTTGGGTTTTGTGTGTGTGTGCATGTGTGTGTGTGTGCAATATTTCCCTATGACTGTGCTTTTGTATATGCAGAAAACAATTAAAAGCTGCATCTCCCAGTCACTTTGATAGAAATCAAAGTCATCCCCTGGGAGTAATTTGCCATAAAAGTTTTTGGTGAATAGATGAATTTATGTGTAAAAATACAAGAGTATTATTATGAAGGAGTTAAGCAACCCTTTTATTTTAGTGCAATTCACAACACAACACTGGGTAAGTAGTTGGCAAGCAGGGCACTGCTTTCCCTGCTGAGAGCTCCATGTTAAATCAAAACTTTGGGATATCTCTCCTTTGCCACTGGAAAGGGCACTAGGTACATCTGCCAGCCCTTGTGCCACTCCGAGCAGCTGAGCAGAGGGCAGCACAAGAAGCACAGCTTATCTCCAAGCACACGGAGACCACTGATGCACCCTGCTTCAGTTTCAGATAAAGGTATCCCATTCTATTTGGCTTTCACAGATGCTGAACATTAAAGGCAAAAAGCCTAACTAACCTCTTTTTTTTTAAAGAGTGGGTCCTTCAGCACCATGAACTGTGTTCCTCTTACCATGGACAGGACAGCAGGCATTGCCTTGGTTTAACCCCAGCTGGCAACAATCCCCACACAGCCACCCCCATGGGATGAGGGAGAGAACTGGACGGGTAAAAGTGAGAAAACTCATGGGTTGAGATAAAGGCAGATTAATAGGTAAAGCAAAAGCCACACACGTGAGCAAAGCAAAACACTAATTACTTCCCATCGGCAGGCAGGTGTTCAGCCATGTCTAGGAAAGCAGGGCTCCATCCCATTTAATTGTTACTTGTGAAGACAAATGCCATCACTCCAAACATCACTCCCTTCCTTGTTCTTCCCCCAGGTTTATATGCTGATCATGATGTCATACTGTGGATGCCCCATCCCTGGAGGTGTTCAAGGCCAGGCTGGATGAGGCTTTGAACAACCTGGTCTAGTGGAAGGTGTCCCTGCCCATGGCAGGGGGGGTTGGAACTTGATGATCTTTAAGGTCCCTTCCAATCTAAAGCATTCTATGATTCTATGAGTCTATGGTATGGAATGTCCCTTTGGTCAGTTGGGGTCAGCTGTCCCAGCTGTGTCCCCTCCCAACTTCTTGTGTACCCCCAGACTACTTGCTGGTGAGGTGGTGTGAGGAGCAGAAAAGGCCTTGGCTCTGTGTAAGCACTGCTCAGCAATAACCAAAACATCTCTGTGTTATCAACACAGTTTCCAGCATAAATCCAAAACACAGCCCCACACTAGCTATTATGATGAAAATTAACCCTATCCCAGCCAAAATCATCAAAGACATATTGCCTGTACTTGTTACACTGAATATGCAAGTTCTTTATGGAAGACCTGTTTGTCTAAGATATCGGTAAAGTACTTGATGTTGTTTTAGTACATGCTGGTGAACTAATAATAGTAACTTTGAATTCCTTCTCTTTTACTGCTGGCCATCAAGATGCTTGCATACAGACAGGTAGGATACTGTGTACCCAGGTGGCTTATACACTAGACAAGTGTCTGCAGACCCGATAACCTGGATAACGTTTACTGCTCTCATTTACTTTTCACAATTTTTTGCATGTATTAATTAATAAATGTATATTACAACTGCCTGTTCCACAGCTCTGGCCTGTGCCCTCACTATATCCCAGTGAGCGGCTCTCTCCTCCCATGCAGTGCGTGCCCAAGTAGGGCAGTCAATGAGAGGAAAACAGAGTTGGGCATATTGCCCTTGGTTTGTATACTTGGAACTGGCACTGACCTTGAAAAACAGAGGAAAGAAAAAATAGGAAGATTTTTTTTCAGTCTCCACAAGTTATTCCATAATTGTACAGTTGCTAGATCTGATGCAAAGGGGGAGTTCAGAAAATGCAGTTGGGGATCCCAGAGAAAATGGGGCCATCCTTTTTGGGTAGCAGCCCACAGTTAGATCAAATTATGCTGATCATGAAATTGTATCCTTAGACAGGAACCCACAGCTGCAATTGCAGAGAGAGTCCTGGAGCATGCGTGGAGCAACTGGAATATTCTGGAAAGGCAACTGGGAAAATTCAGGAGTTCACAGCTGAGGATGTGTAAAGTGCAGTGAGTCAAAGGTCTGCAAGTTGGCATCACTTGGAGAGATTTTCATGAGGATGCCAAAAGGCAGCAACTGCTGTCACAAAGAACCTTATCTCTACCAAGTTTCAAACTCTGACAATATATTGGTCAAAGAGGAGGCCATGAAAGTGTATGTGAGTGTATATTCTTCCTGAAGAACAGCTGAATAAAAGCTGAATTGTTTTTACTGCCACTTCCCAGGAACCCTCATCCTGATGTCAGCTCTTCCATTGAAAATTTCATCTGGAACAATTCAGTTTGGGCAACAGAATGTTGTATGACTGGAGAGAGAAGAGGTGGCCCATCTGCCTTGCTTTCAGACACCACCTGCTCACTCTACTGTGGTTTCTGGTTAACCCTGGCTCCGTGCCCTCCTGCTCAAGCTAATGCTGACCATCAGCTGCCAGACCTGGTCACTTCCACCGTGTCCTGAAGGCCAAGAACCTCAACAAGGACAGCACATTAGCCTAGAAAGTCATCCCCTCCCCTTTCAGGCAATGAACCAAGTCTCACAGCAAGTCAGCTTTTGTCAGGCTTTACGTTTGTGGCGATTACATTTTCCTTATCCTTCTCAGTTCATCATGCCGTGCTTCTTCATTCATCATCCTCTCAAGCACCAGTCTAATATTTGATCTTGACCATGTAGATTGATAGTGATGGAACCAACTATTGCTTTTTAACACAGTTGCGATGATCTTAATTAAAGGGAATAAAATGCCCCACAGAGATCTAGACAATGGGAAAGATTTACTTGTTTTCACTGAAATAGTAATATGAAGTCTATTGCCTTCCTCTCCTCTTCCTCACTAGATATGATTAGTTTCCCATTGAGCCTCTAGCTCTCTGTCTCATTAATACACTGCATTTGAGGAGCAGCAGCTACAGCTGTTCATTTTATATGCCAGCTATCCATCCCACAGGCTAAAAGACAGACAAAATAATTACAGAGGCCTCCCCTTGAGTGTGACCACACCAAAATGGACTCCCTGCTCAGTAGGATGAAAGAGGAAAGAAGGACAAAGGACTTTGCCACTTTTCCAGGAGAAGTTCAATGGATGTTGGCTTTGGCTGAACAAGGGGGCATGGTAGGACCAGGGCAGGGAGAGAGATCCTGCTCGCCTGCTCTTTTCTCCCTCCCTGCTATTGTCCTTGCCTCAGCACACACTCCTAAACCTGTGTGACTCAGATATTTTTATGTCCTAATAGCAAGAAGGCAATTGTTCTGCTTTGTGGGGTTTTCCTCTTCCAGTCTGAACTGAGCAACATAAAAGGGAACTCAGGAAAGGAAAGCCAGAAACAAGGTGATGAACCATCATGAAATGCCTGACTGTCCTGCTCCCACTTACAGTAGGATCCCTTTATGCTATCCTGCATGTAGAGTGAATGCACTTGTTCAGAGAAAAGAGGTCTCATGGGAACAGGATTCAGGTGATTGCTCCATGTATTTTCACTTAAAGCATTGTTAAAACACATTTTAACCCAGACTCTTACATGGTTATTCAGATAAGTACTATGGAACTGACATAAATGGCTAAGAGCTTACCCTCTCACCTTTTAACTGGTCCAAGGAAAACAAAAGGTACATTTTTTACAAGCCATTTCTCACTGTGGCTGGGTTGTCACAGAACTCTGGAGAAACAGGCTGCATGATATAAATCTAAATGAAAAAATACACAGGCAGGGGGACAGAGGGATTAAATGCATTGCAGGAACAGTGTGGATGAATGCTATTTCTACATCAAACATGGCAGGTGTATTTGCCTGAATTAATAATAAAGTAGAAATTGAGAGTGATCCAACATCAGCAGTTGCAATATTCCAAATATACAATAAAATTCCTTTGGAACACAAAAACACTTAAACTTCAGTGTTTATTCTGCTGTTGGAATGATGAAAGACTGTGAAATATGAGCATGCAGACTTTAGGATGTCTGCAGGTACTGTTGTGGTTTGAACACCCTGGTGCTGAGTATATCAAAATCCCCATGCATGTAATGGTCCTTTTACATACTGCACGTCTAGCATTTGTAATACTTGGCAAATTTAGCACTGGTATATCCCTAGCATGCAGGCTGAGGTTTCAGATTACTGATGAGGCCTTCTGCTTCTTTAAATGTGGTATTAAGAGTACCTTAGAGTTCTGAGCAATATCACCCTTTTTTAGATCTGTCCATTCATCATAATATTGCGCCAGTGTTTGTTAGGTAAACTTGATTGACAGACACACATCTTTGTCCTCTGCATGGCTGGAGGTCAGCACTGGTGGAAGGTAATGCTTTTTTAATTAGCTGCTAGGGTATTAAATTTCCTTTGTGTGGATAGCATGTTGCATTCCTGAGTCACTATTTGAAGAGACTGTCTTTGAATTCACTATTCAGTATAACACAGACAAGTGTAGAAGAGTCATAAAAGATTCATATCAAGGATGTTTATGAAAAGTCTTGGATCTGGACAACCTCCAGGTTTTTCAGCAGTGACTGCAAGACAAGAAGAACAACAGCTTTAAAATTATGATAGAAAACATTTCAAAGACACACTTTACACTCTTCACCACAAATGACAAAGCCAAAATATTAGCTATAAATTGCGGACATCATCTCAAATCCTCTATAGATACTGATTTCTCATCTAGAATCAAAAGGATCAAGAAATTAATGTGCAGACAGGGACAACAAATCAGGTGTTCAAGATTACAATAATTTGTAGAATACCATTGGAACTGGATTTTTCTTTACCTAAAATCACCCAGTGCATAAATGGGTTATGGCAAGCACTCTAAAAATTTCCAACAATCCTCTAACAAGGTAAGGGTATTTGTTTGAAGAAAGCACCATACACTTGAAAATTTATACAAGACTGTTTCTGATAAGTTTACAGTAGACTAAAGATGAAGGGAAATTGTAGAAGAATGAAATGACAGGGTGTCCATGCAGATTCCACGTAGGTTGGCAACCAGTTCTCCATGCTCTTAAAACTTATGTAGATTCACTGATCATCATGCAAAGTAAAAATATGTAAAGTGCTGCTACCTGGACTGAGCTAGCCCTATGATAAAAAATCATGTGAGACTCCAAACCTCAAGGACTTCCTAAGCAGTACTCAGCCAACTGCAGCTTAAGGAGCAACAGCAGGATCACTAGCGGCAGCTAGCACTGAATATACTCTTCAAAATGAGGTTTACTAGAACCACACAGTGCAGTTAATGTAAGAATGCAACAGTGAATTTTTTGGAAAAATGTGCCTTTTCTTTTCTGGTTGGAAGTTCCACCTATAAAATGTTATCATAACTAAGTACTTGCTCCTGCAACTAATTCAATAAACCTGTAACTCAGGCAGGGACTCATTTACACTTAGATTATCCCTGCAATTCAGAAAAAGTTGAATAAAATGAGGCTATACATTCTGTGCATATAAACAGTGGGATCTGGCCACAGTCCAGGTGGTGTTATATCCCATAGCATGTAGAAGTATGTGCATATGTTATGTGTAAACATTCATAAATACACTTCAGCTTTCCCTTCAATAAGCTGATTCCATAAGTGTTTTCACTTGAACTGGGGAATTGCTACTTAGAATAACACTTCCTAAGATAATGGCCCAGTGAGAGAGAGAAGCATAGGCTGATGATAAATCTTGCTTGCACACAAATTAGTTTGCCTGTAAGGGAAAGGGCTCTGAAGACAGGACTGCAAACACTCTGATCTCCAGCTAGCTCCAGGTGGCCTTAGCCAACTTATTAGCTACGGTGCAGAAAACTAAACAAAAATGCGTAATAATGTCCGGGAAAATCAAATACCGTTGCAAATAGCTTATTTTGAATCAAGCCTACAGACTGTTCAGAGAAGTTTGTAAATGATTCTGTCTGTTTCCCTAAGCATTTTCTGTGTGAATAATGTCATGTGTTATGTGTCATGTGTGAAAAACTTCTGTAAAATATATTCCAAAGTTTTATCTGAAATTGAAAGTGTTGCCTCACTTTTGTTCTCTTTTCACACACACACACACACACACAGAGACATAACATTTATTAGTAAAATCTATGTGAAAACTTTGAAGTAAGTTTAACAAGTTACTTTCGTTTGTATGTGAATATGATGATGGGAGAGGAAAATGCAGAGGGGGAAATAATATTTATGGGTGATCATTCAATTTTTAAAATATATGGAGACCATAGTTTTCAAAATAAGAATTAGCTGCTTATGAAAAAGGAATAAAATAAACAAAACTGTTACTTAAGTCTCAATTTCTCTATTGTTTTTATAGGTAATTTTAGAATCTTTGATTTATTTGAGATGGTTTCAGAAGTTTATTTAACTGATTTTTCTACTACTTGCTTTTCCTAATATGTCTGCTTTTGTATAGCATGATGGCAAGTGATATCTGTCATACTAGCGTGCAATGATTCCTGGATCCTTGGTTATTCTCAGCACATGTTTACAGTGTACAAAACATGGTGTGTGTATTTCAAATATAGAATACACTTTTTGTTTGAAAATGAACAGAGACTCCAAGATTTAAGGCAGCATGTCAGTGACAGGGAAGGATATTTGCTGTATGTTTTTACCTTCCCTTTCTGTAGTGATTCTAATTTGGGAGAGAAGAAAATGAAAAGTTGTCTTTACTTTTCCATCACATTTAATTGGCGTGTAGAAAATGCAGGAGTCTCACTCAAGATTTATAAACAAATACACCATTATGTTTCTCATTAGTTTGCAGAATACCTATATAAGTGGTAGCTGTCAGATACAATAAGTGGCCCCCTCCTTCTTTTGCTTATATAATAATCCCAGCATTCAAAAGACTAATCACTACACACTGATCTACAAAGCATCTTATTTCCTCATCAAATTTCCCTGCTGGGCTTAGCCATGCTTGTCAACTTCCCAGATCCCTCTTTCAATAACTGGTTTATTCGTAGCATCTTGCCAAAATGCATTCCTAGGAGTAAACCATGGAAGAATGAAGTTCTAATTTCTTTATCTCACTCAAGAAGAAGATTCTACCCATGCTCCTGGGAAAGGTCACAGGTAATTTTGTCTGCAAGTTTCCTTTAAAGAAGCAGACATGTACAACACATTGGAGCCCTTTGTCCATGAACACAGATGACCACCAAAGATGACAGAGAAAAAAAAAAAAAAAGAGAAGAGAGAAAAGAGAGAATAAAAAAATAAAAAGGAAGGAAAGGAAAAAGAAAAAAGGAAAAAGAAAAAAAAACGAAAAAGAGGAGAAGTGGAAGCAAAGAAATTGATCAAGCAACATGATCTTCTGTGTTAGCATTAACATCAGCTGCTGCTCCTAGGTAGTGCCAAACTGAAGTTCAAAGACAGAAGCTGCACCAGAATCACAGAATCACAGAATCACAGAATCACAGAATGTTAGAGATTGGAAGGGACCTCGAAAGATCATCTAGTCCAATCCCCCTGCCGGAGCAGGAACACCTAGATCAGATCACACAGGAACGCATCCAGGCGGGCTTTGAATGTCTCCAGAGAAGGAGACTCCACAACCTCTCTGGGCAGCCTGTTCCAGTGCTCTGTCACCCTCACCGTGAAGAAGTTTTTTCTCATATTCAAGTGGAACCTCCTATGTTCCAGCCTGAACCCGTTGCCCCTTGTCCTGTCACTGGATGTCACAGAGAAGAGCCTGGAACCATTCTCTAACCCTCAGCTGTGCTCTCCTGGTTAAAGCTGAACCTCCCATGTCATCTGGACAGGGAACAAAGGTAAACACTGATGTGGCCAGCTCACACCCAACATGATACAGAAGGCCACACAGCTACACATAAATGATCACGGTTTATCTGTTCTTTGGATAAACGTGGCTTGCAGGTTTTAAGGCATCAATGAAGCACTTTCTCCCAGTGCCATGCTTTTCTGCATGTATAAACTAATCTACACTGAGTAGAATTAGCACATCCCTATATAGAAAATTAGCTGAAAATGAGCATTTACTGACTTTCTAAGCATTGACAAACTTAATTAGGGATGGATTATTAGATTCATTTAATGAGAGTCTTACTTGTCCTTTCTTGTAAAGACTAAGTTTCTTGATTTCACGGTCTTGCCTATTCTTTTCTCAAGTTTTATTTATTACTAAAATACTAATTTATTATATTCACATGTATGAAATAAGTGTCACCGAAAGCAGAAGAGCAAACAGAAGGAAAAGCTACAGCTTTTCAGTATTGTTTCACCTCCTACTTGATGTCTGTTGTGGGTTTCACACAATAAGTTCCGCATCAGTTGAACAACCTGAAGCACAGCCCTCAGCAAGGTAAGTCTCAGGTGCCTTCTTTCCCCATAAATACATCTGTGGTAGTTCCCAAACCCACACTTTCCAGGCACATTTTAAACAAAATGCATGACTTGCCAACTCCTACATGAAAAATACTATTTTCTCCAGACGACAATATATGAAAGATACAAGATGTTGTGCTGCTCTCTAGTTTTGAATTTTACCTTATTTGTTTGTCCTAAATTCCTAGGCAGGTCCTGTATACTAGTCTACTATATCAGAAACTAAATGGCTAATTTTCTCCACCTGCAATAAAATAACCATTATCTGCAGCTCTGCTTTAAACCTACCAAAAGAAAGGGAACTCTTTTAATTAATCCCAATAATCCTTTGGATCAGAACTTTTCTGTTTTACTCAGGATGAGTCAATATTATATTTACTATATAACCAATGATCTGCTTAGAACATGAAGATGACAGGTTTTTTATGACCAGGGATTTGTGCTTCCCTTTACAAAAATTACTCACACATCTTGACATTTTCTTCTTCAGTAGGATGAGTCTAGCTCTATGGAGAGAAAGGAGAGAAAAAACAGACTAATTTACAGTGTTTAGTCTATGTATGTGTGGATAATGATTCTGGCTGCCAATCCATTTTAAAAGGAGGAGACAAGATACAAAGGTTGCTTCACTGTTGTTGAGGTTGGACAAAAGAGCAATGCAGAGACAGAACATCTCCATCACAGATAAAGAGTGTTCTCAATTCTCCCTCTCCCTTGTTCTTATCTCCCTCTCAGGTTACCGCATTTTCTGCTCCCCTCATGCCATTGCAGTAGCACTGAGGACAAGTGAGATAATGCTTGGCCCAAATCCAGGCAATCATTTTGGAGTAATTAGTTTAGGTACTGCACACCCAACCCATACCTTTTTTTTTTTTTTTTTTTTTTTTCCGTTAGGTATCAAGTGGCTCACGTTACCTGATTACCTGCCTGTGTTTGGATGGCCAGCCCCAAGGTTCAGTTAAAGCTTGTCCCCAGGTAGCAAGCGACAGCTTAATTGAATGTGTCAGTTTGTTCTGGGAAATTTGTCTCTGCTGCAATGAGTTATTTCTCCTGCTGCTGCTGTGTGCAATCTCCCTTTTGCTGTTCTGCTTCTTTGGCACTCCCAGACCAAGAATGAAGTCTATGTTGTGATGACCTTGGAGCTGATGTTAATCCTGATATTGCTGCTTTTTTTTTTCATTCATTTGAAGAGCTGGGGCAGAGCAACATTTACTGTGAGGGACAAGCAGTTCCGAGAAACCACGGCCACAAGCAGCTATGTGTACACTTTTCAGGTGGATGCTAGGATTTGCGAAGGTACACGCAGTGTGCATCCCCTGCCTTCCCACTAATTATCACAGAAATTAGTCAGTGGTGTGTCAGAAACACACTCCTCTTGCACTCAGTCCTCACATGAGAAATGCTGTATAGGAGTGGAAGATGACTGCTGTTGACATGCACTGCATGCAGACAGCTTCCTTGCTAGGGTGACATTGTTTTTGCACTACTTACTTTTCCCTGCCCCTTCCAGCACCTTCTGACAGATCTTTTGTCACCCCTTCCCAGGCACCCTCTAACCCAGGGTCTCTCTGAGACAGACTCCTCTCCTCAATGCATATTAACCAGCCACAGCATCCTCCCCACACCCCATCTCCTGCACACCTCCTCCCTGATCACAGGGGACTCTTCTAAAGCCAGGAAGGAGCTACATCTCCACCTTGTCCTTGCCTCGCTGCTGTAACTGGGACCGAGGCTGCAGCTTTATGCCAGCTGTCAAGGTAGCCTAGTGCTGCGGATATATTTCCACCAGGAACTGGGCCGAGGCCACTAACAGCTTCACAAAGACAAGAGAAGGGCTGTTGGATGCTAAAGGCTTCCAGCCAGTACTAGCCTGGATCAGATACAGATTGGCAGCCTCAAGGTGCATGGCTCCAATTTCCCATTACCAATTCCCCTGAGCTGCTCAGTCTCCCATGGTGAAAGCTCTAATTTAGGAGAGATCCTTTAGGGCTGCATTGTTTTTGTCCTCTCTGCTTTGTTTCCAATTTTTAGAAGCGAGTCCATGAAGTCTTGCAGCCAGATGCCTGCTGACTCTCAGATGAATGTGAGCAGGCATCCTGAGACTAGTTTAGCTCAAGAACTAAAGTTGTGAGTGCTATTTATATTCCTAGAAATCAGAGCAAATAGCAGTATTTCAGTCCCATTTCACCTAGCTGATCAGCTTTGCAATCAGTGTGTGAGAGAATTTGAATTCATCAGCTGCTCGGAACTTTGAATAGCACAACCTGAGCAATTGAAATAAAACAGTGGAAAGACTGTTTTATTTCATTATTTAAAATACCTCTTTAAGCAACTGATTGCAAGGCAAAAAAACCCAAAATACATTTGTGGTTAGAATTTGATTCAACTCTGGGGTAAGAGATGCAAGCTACTCTTGCAAGAAATAGTAACTATGTTAATACAATGTTGTTCAAGAGGAACCTTGATGATTTCAGCATTACTTGCTTTCTTTAGAAGGAGGCCAGATTCTGGACTGGCATGAATGGGTTATTTCCTTCAAAGCTGGCAGAACTGTGATGATTTCAACAGCTGAAGGTCTTGCTCTGGGCTGCATCAGCCCTATTATTATTACAGTTTACGTCCAGTAAAACTAAGTAGATCAACATAGTCATGAATGGCTCCAAGTTTTTCAGCAGTGTAGGAGAAATTGGATGTCACTCTTCTATGGATGAGGGTCCAGGGACAGGCTCCTTCTGTAGGAGGACAGTAGGAGGAGAAAGGCATGTTTAAGAGGGAGAAATGTGGGGAGCTGGGCTTCCTGCTCCCCTTCAGCAATCGGGGAATAAAGGGGAAGGGGCAGGGGTGTTTTGGAAGTGATTGTCCTGTCCTCATGGCCAGTGGTAGCTGCCCCCCCCCCACCCTCACCCCATGCCAGGCCCAGATGGGCAGGTCCCCGGGGAGGATTGCATGAGCCCAGGCAGCCCTTCCAAGCTGTCACACCCACTGCCTACAGTCCAGCACCAGCCCAAATAGCACACTAGAGAACAACAATGTGTGCTTTTATCTCACCACACACTGGGTGTGCTGTGAACCTGCCTGCTGTTGGCAGAGCACCAGCATCCTTCCCTGCGAAAGAAGCCACCACAACTCACCTGGGAAGCTCTGACTTCCTCACCCCAACATCTCCCCAAGCATCCTCTGACAGCCCAGCAGCGTGCCCACTAGTGCTGGTGTCCTCGGCACAGTCTTTGTGCAGAGAATGATTACCAACATCATGCCCCAAAAGCTTAGTGGCATGAAGTGAAAATAGCACAGCATGAAACAGAAATGGGGAACATACGGTCGCCATACAGCATTACCTGACTTGAAAGCACATCTTCTTTCATTGAGTAGCAGCCTTTATATTAGGGATGGGCAAAAACCCACGATCCACATCTGCTAGAGGAGAGGGAAGGTCCTAAGTTTAAAATTAATAAATTCAGCTTGATACACGTTGGTTTTTCTGGGCTTTCTTTAGAATTGTGGCACAACAGCAAAACAGGTTCCTGATGTTACAAGCAGGGTCTCAATTTCATGACATTTTTCTAGCAAAATACATGCTGCTGGTTTCTCTATTCCTTTGTCTTTCTTTCTGAACTCTTTCAATTATTTTAAGAAATGCAAACTCCTAGTGTCTGGTTTTGATGGATGTGGTTTCTGACAGAATGGTAAAAAGATAAATAACACAATTACTCATTTCTCATAGAAGGGTGCTATATCTGAAGCATAACCAAGAAACATTAAAAAATTGCATGAGATGATGGAAAAAGTCTGGAAAAGCCCAGGGAGACGTGGAACAGTGGATCAATCACCTTGCCATCTGACCCACTATATGGCATGATGGCATGTTAAATTAGTTAGAAAGGACAGATCAGAATTTGTAGTTTAAACAAACATAATTTGCAGTGGATAATCCCAATTTTGCCCGTGACACTAAGAAAATAATGAACAGGAATGTTGCTCTTTCTCATAAAAAATAGTGTCAGCCTGTGGGGAAGATATATTTCTTGACAAATAATCTGAATGTGACATAGTCTTGTCATTATTTTGGACACATAAGACATTAAAATTAATGGCATTTTTCCCACTAATTTTAAGGGCATAGTCTCATAACTGAATTGGTATTTACAGCAGGTTTGACAGTCCAAAATGGCATATTATATATATTTTACTTTTTGCTAACCTACTATCCAATGGAGTGATTAGAAAAGGATGTAAAAATCATCAGGCAAAAAGTTTGACAAACCATTCATCTCAACACCCTGTAAAGATAATTCTCAGCCATCTAAGATGGATATTGAAGAGGTTCTGGCAGATAAACAGACTGGCAATAAAAATCTCTAGGGAAACATTGATTTCCCATCATTGCTAAAGAAAGAATGGATTGCAGAAAACAACTGGCTACACAGGTGTACCATCTTCAGTACACCATTTCAATCTCTCTGTTGCCCCTGAAAAAAAAAAAAAGGATTCTGTTATTCTGCAATAAGGGAAATCACAGAAAATGTTTGGTCAGGAAAGAGCTAAATAAAAATAAATTTTTGAATTTTAAAACCAGACGCAGAAATCCATTAACAATCTTCCTGTTGGCTGGAAATATTCAAAACGCACATGAAATAGAAAAGAACTGTGAATAGACAGACTTACTTTGAGGCACTATTATTCATTGATAACTTCATTTGATAGTCATGATGGGTTTGACTGCAGCTGCACCATATAGCTGGAGAGGGGATATATTGTGGAGCATTAGGAGCTGTATGGATGGGAAATTGTGACCTAGAAAGACACAGTTCCTTCTGTGTGTTTTCTGTTTGCTGGAAAAAGGACCCCACAGTTAATTGCTTATGGTCCATGTTTTGAAGATGGAATGGGGAAGGAAGCTCTGTCATCTCCTGCCCATTTGCTGTGTTGGAAAGCTGCAGCTTCCTAATACGCACTCTATCTACTGAACTCCTGTGTCTACTCACCCGTCTGGACCCACCTCCCATATAGCTCATGCAGGGACTATGAAGGGGTTTCCTTTCAGCACAAAATCTACCCATTTTTTGAAAAGAAAACATCTCACTTTTTATCTGTGTGTATGCAGGAGGGAGTTTTTGGTCACTTTTCAGCCTCTCCTATTTTAAAAGTTTGGAATTAATCAGCAAACCTGGGAAAAAACAAAATTAGAATTCTTTGGAGTTAACTCAGTCATCACTTTGACAACCAAGCAGTCCCTGCTCTGACAGCTTCCTATTCCTCCTGTCCTGAATATACTGGCTACTGCCTTTTCCTCAAACAAGTAATCTCATTTCATCAGCTCAGTATAAACATGATTCCTCTCCTCCTCTCTAGGTCAGAGGGAAGTATTTAACAGGCTGGAACTCACCAGCACCAGTTATTTTTGTCGTGACAACTGAAATTTTGAGAGAAGAGAGAAATGAAGGAATCCTGTGAACGTCTGGAGCCATGAAATGTACATCCAAGCACTCTCATAGCTACTATTACCAATTAACAAAACCCTGGCAGATTATTGAGGAAACTTGCAATCCAATTCTGTAAATACTCACCCATGTGAGAAGGGCTGCACAGCTGAGTGGCCTCAGAGAGTTTACTACCAATGCCAACGTGGATAAAAAGCTCCCTACTCACTTAAGTATTTGCAGGAATCCAAATCTTTGCTTGTGCTGTTCATAAGTGTGTGATGTGAAGAGCAGTTCTGAGAGTTTTCATCACTTGTCATATTTTTGTAAATCATCCTATGCATTTTAAAGTTTTCATTATTCCAATAGTTACCATGTTTACACATAGACACACCAGATAGGTCATGGTATTTGACTCTGGACTTCTTTTTTAATTAGTTTTGCTGACCAGGGACCCACTGTTGTTGAAACAGATGTTGCAGCCCAATAATAGCTCTCAGCTGCCAAGAGCAAACTGTGGAACTTGGCCCTCACCATGCAGAACAAATGGGTGTAATAAGGGGCTGGTAAGCTCCAGACAACAGGGACACAATATGTGTGTTTACCAGCTCCATCTTAAGGCACATGAAATTTTAAACACTCTTCTTTTTCTCATCTAAAATGCAACAACTGAGGAACTATTTCTCAAAAATGCACATAATGCCATGGAATAAAGACGTTCTTCTTATTCCTTTATCCTGCATACTTGTTTAGCTATCTATCTTATCTTTGTTATGAGTTACATGCAGCAGGGATCAGACATGTTCTTCCAGACTTCAGAAGAAGATTTAGTGAAGCTCAACCTGAGGACTCAAGTGAAGCCTTCAACAACTCATGGCCTGTTCAGACAGGTACAGAAGGGAAGTATAACACTTGATCTCTAAGGCAAGAATGATTTGACTTCCCTGTGCAGGCTCACTGGCTCTTCTTTAGAAGAACTGTGATTCTGAGCCAGGGTGCTGATCATCCTAAATCAGTATCTTCTACTGTATGATAAATCCTTCATTACAGTTGAAAGGCACGTATCTGGTTTTTTTTTTAACCCAGGTGTTACTCTTTTTTACCTACATCTATGTCATTAAATATCTGAGATGCAGATTATTTAAGACCAGACTGCATTTTTTCTCTATTGTATATTAAATTCTTACTATCCAGTGTTTCTTTAGAAACTTCCTAAGTCTTATAAGCTATTTCTTTCCCCTTACAGAGAGTTCTTTAGTACCATTACTTCTTGTTATGTATAACTCATTTTATAATGTTAATAAAAAATTACATAGATCAGGCACAGTGTTGACCTCTGGGCATGTCTTTGTACCTGTTTGTCTTTCAACAAGGGCATGAATATTTTTCTTAGGTTGAATGGTATATTAATTTACTAGCAGACATGTTGATATTGTAGAAATAATGCATTTCTGTGGAATCTTCTAACCCATGTCCAAAGGAGGAGTATCGGTAGGCATTTCTATTTAACAACAGGCAAATGCACTCTTGAAAAGCAATGATGCATATGTAGTGATGGTGGAAACTAAATTAGACAACAGCTTGTGGTGTAATATGGTGTAAAACAAAAAAAAACCAAGAACCCATAATTCACATGGTTACAAAAACAGAGAGCCACGAAGTCACATCTACAGTTACCATGAGACTCAGTTCAGGAAACTCAGTCATTGTTTAATATTTTAATATCACAAAAATGCCAACAAGTTGCAAAAGATTTGTAAAAAGACCCAATCAATCAGCTAAGAGAAAGCTAGAAGGGCAGCTGAGGAATGGAGAAGTCTTGGGTTGACCTAGCATCAGAGACGTGGGAGTGGCTACGTGATAAGGGCAAACACAGTACCCAGCTGAACTATGAGAGACAGGATGTCATTCTGCAAATAATTTGATTTGGCTAAGCTATATTTTCTACTCCATCAAGGGCTTTTCCGGCACCATCAGTGAGATTTCCAAATCCCTTTTGTCACTTTAGAGTGCATCTCATTTTGAATGCCACTGTGATTCATCACCAAAAAATCTCCTGGAATCTGAGCATTATTATTTACAACTACCAGAATTGTTCAAAGCAGAAGTAGATAAACATCAGGGTGGAGAAAGGCCTCCCAACACAGACCAGGCTGCTGGAAAAAGGGATAAATCCATCCTCCTGTCATCTCTCCTCACCTCAGCTCTTGTGCCTGTGCAACCACACCATGAATGGCTGCTTACAAATGGTTCAGGTGGACCAGCAGTCTGCCCTGGCTCATTCGAAGACCACCCAACCTCTGGAGACAGCACAAGGGGAGCACTGAGCACAGGCAGCTGAAAAAACTGAGCACAGAGACACCTTTCCCTGCCAGTGTGTCCTCAGTGCCGATCAGTGATAGGAACGAGCTAAAGGGAACTCAGTCACTTGAGGAGTCTGCTGTCTCCTCACATCCTCTGTAGCTGTAACAAGGTGGCAGTAACATTTGGGTCTCCACTAGACCTACGAGATCCTGATTTTAATGGGCATTTGTGAGCATAGTAAAAAGAAAATGGAAAGGGAAATATTTAGAACAAATACTGGCTCAGGAACCTTTCTCTAACACATATACAATATATAAATCTGTCTAGTAAAGCGAGTACTGCATAGATTAAAAGGCTTGTTCAGTCCTGGTCTGGATGAAGCACGGTAGACCATGGAAGCCACAGCTTTTCCTCTCTTCCTGATGAACACAGTTTTCCCTGCTCATGGTGATTGAGAATGCCACTCAAAAGACCATTTCCCAACCTCACTGTTTTGATCACGTTACAGCTCTCTCTTTGCCTTGTCTCTGCCTCATCAAACATAAGCTAGCAGGCTTCATTTCACAGCCCAGACTTCTCTCTGAGTCAGCACCAAGACCTCAACTTCCCCCCTAATCCATCTGTGTTGAATTTCTACATTTGTAAACCTCATCACAGAGTTTGCTGTAAACATCTACAAAGCTGTTTTTCAGACCTTTTCTTAAAACTCCTTTGCCCTTATGCTCAGGAAAGAAACCAGTAAGACTTCTGACAGGCTGAGACCCCTGCTTGGCTGGCTGACAGACCCTACCTCTGCTTGTACTCCGTCTGCAGAACCTTTCTCCTGCGGTCCCTCCTTCTATTCTTAGACTTGATGCCACAGTCTTGCCTTGGTGGCAAAGCCAACAAAAAGCATTCCTCCTTCTCCCTAGACTTAAGTGGAAATGAGCTCAAGATTAGTCAAATGATTTACGGTATCCAATTTGTAGCAGCTTCCCAGGTGGTAGGTGCCTGCAACTCCCTACAAGCCAGATCTCTTTCAGGTAGCCCTTGTAGTTCCCAAGCCATACGGCATTCCCTTGGGAGTGCAATGGCATATAAAGGACATTTTGAGACACTAACATGGAAGCAATTCCCACTCAAATTCTAGAATGAAGAGCTTTTCCACTCATGCAATGAGTGCCACCCTTCTACAAAAACTCCTTTTGTTTGGAAAGGATTGCATATACACCCACTCCGAGAAGAAAAAAAAATAAAAAGTGAGAGGGAGAAAGAAAAAAGGAAAGAAGGATGACAGAAAAAGAGAGAGAGGAAAAGAAAGAAAAAGAGAAATGAAGGTATCTTGCATATATCTGAACTACAGGAAAGCATTTGGCTCATGTCTGTACAGAGAGAATAAGGATCACATTCCCAGAGACACATAAACGTTATTCCTAAAACAGAAGTATGATTCATTTTGCTATCCTAAAAGGAAAGGCATCGTTTGGCCTCCCTGCCAGCAAAGTAGACAAAATGTGTTGCAGACGTGTACATAGCAAAAGAGTTTTCTCCTGCACTATTATTTTGCTGCCGGTCCCCGGAGCGTGTGCGATGCTGGCTCCTGGAGCAGTCTGGCAGGCTGGTTGCAGCAGGCTCCTGGAGCGGGCAAGCACGGCGGGATTGGAATCACATGCCAAGGACGAGAGTTGGACGGTCGTGCAGAGGAGGAATTGTGAGCACGTTTAGCACTGTAATCTTAGTCCACTG
>NW_010107654.1:0-1908 GCF_000699245.1 Pterocles gutturalis | reverse complement strand
CCTGCTGAAGAAGTCTGACACAGATACCTGCCCCTGCGGGGGCACATCTCTAAGCTAAAAAGTGGGAAAGGATATAATATGGAGCGTAATGGAGCAAGATGGGAACGGGAATCAGCACAAATACAAGGCCAATGCACACTTACTTATTTTAGCTTTTTTCTATTTCATACACAGAGCTGTAGCAGCTTTTAAAGGTAATTTGTTTCTGCATATGCGTGCTTTAGCATGCAATATACACTCTTTATACGCATGCATGAGCAGTTAACTTATAGAATTCAAGCATCATTTTGTGTCTTTCATATTAAAAGTGGTTTAGAAATTAACTAAGTTTTTCTGCTCTGAGGGTAAGACAGCAACTAAATGAAGGCAATTACAAAGAATTCTCCTTTATTGGCTAACTATTCTCTTAGTGTCTTCCTTGAGGTTTGAGTTTTTCAGAGGTTTGTTTTGGTTTTGGGGTTTCTTTTGCCTTTTTCTGGAGCATCTAGAGGAGGTCAGCCCTGGAGCCAGATTTCAGCGTGTAGAGCAGCACAAGCCTGTTCCAGAAAGGCAGTTCCTCTGTTCCTCAGAGAGTTGTCCAGACTTTATGTGTTTGTCTACATTCTTCTCTGCTACAGCTAGGTGTGCAGTCAGGCATTTTAATCATGATTCCTTGGCACGGTACTACAGTACTTTTGCATTTTTATATTTTGAAATCTGTCCTGTTTCCCTGGTGCTGTTCCATTTCCAGTTGCTGGCATCCATGAGCACATGTGATACAACCCAGGAGATATTTTCAAGGACACTTAGTTTTCTCCCCCAAACTGCACTCTCCCAATTGTAAAACTTTCCTTTTCCCTTCTGGTGCTGCAGTGCTTTCATAATACAGAAGGATCTTTTCATTCCAGTATTTTCTCTGCACTGTGTGTCATAGCCAGCCAGCTCAGAAGCCGAAACGTTGAGTTTTTCTAGCAGAGGCAAGCTATGTGACCATTCTAAACTGCAGCGAGAGGGACTGAGTGGGAGGAAATGCACCATTTGAACCGGAACTGAAATCCCTTAATTAGAAGGGCATTTTCTCAAGGACTTTTTGGGAAGGTTATCTTGTAGGCAAAATAGCTAGGAAATGAAATGGATCATCAAGAAAATTCTTTGGGCTTTTTTTTTTCCCCCAGTGCCCATCAAGGAAATGTTTCCCTTATAAATCAACTCACTTTTTTTTTATTAAAAGTGATTTGATCTATGGAATATGATCTATGGATCATATGGAATATGTAGGCCTGGGGCAATAGAGAGTTATATGAAAGTTGATATTAGAAAGTGAGCGAAAAGACAGAACTAAAAGCAAGATGGGAGAAGTACATAGGATGCCAACTGCTTATGTGATGTGCCTGGTAGAAGCCAATGGGTCTTAAAAACATGTATCTAAACAATGGGTCTTTCAACATGCATCTAAACTGCTTGTATTGTATTTTAGCATGAAATTAAACAAGCCACGTTTTGTTTTAGGGGAGGCATACTGAACTCACTGCCTCCATCTTCTCCTTTTCATACCAGCAGAACTAATCACAAATAAACCTTAAAAAAGAGAGACAGTCTTATATTAATTCTTGAAGACATGATTTGCAGTTTTCTCTCTGAAAACAAAAGTGTAGTACCCACTGCAGATAAACTTCTGTTGCCCAGAAACACAAAACAGCAAAGGTGCTTCCTTTTCTCTCCCACGGATCTCCCACGACAGCCTGTCTAGCAGCTCCACAGCCATCACCTTGCATTTTCTTGTCCTGCCTTTCTGTCCCCACACAGTTGCGCACCTGGGGTATCGCCTTGCAGAACCACAGCGTGTGGAGAACAACTAGTGCCGCCTGGGAAAGGGCTTAGAACAAACCATGGCAGGAGGGTACAAACCTCACCCAGGACGACGTTTCG
>NW_010107653.1:11557-11868 GCF_000699245.1 Pterocles gutturalis | reverse complement strand
GGGAGGGGAATAACTGTTGTGGTTTAGTTCTTTCAGAAAGTCTTTAAGAAAAATCTTCGGTAAGTTTCTGCAGCAGAGATGGCCAAGAATTACCAGTGAAAAATGAAGCTATTTGGGCTTAAAATCCTGGCTGTGGTGGAGAAAATAAGGTGCAGGAGTAAATGATGAGGTTTTAATGGGGAAAGATGTGTGGAATGGGGGTGTCTCTGCCCACAAAAGATGAGGTTTTTTATATAACAGCTCTGGCCTGGAAAGCCTGGAGCTCACAGCATGTCTAGGTGATCACCTCCAGCCTGGCTAGTCCAGACATC
>NW_010107653.1:1212-11526 GCF_000699245.1 Pterocles gutturalis | reverse complement strand
TAGTCCTGACCCAAACTGGCCAAATGAGTGAAAGGATAGCAGACAAAAAACAGTGCTCGGAAGGATGCATAATGGGAAGGAGGGAACAGGATGGCTCATACAGGCTGAAGGGTCTCAATTAACTGCAGCCACTCCAGGAAAAGATCTAGGAGTCAATGAAACATCTGGCTGATTGCGACGGAGCTCAGAAGAGCGATAAGATAGAAGGTTGTATGATGAGAGGGGTAGAGAGTAACGCTGAATGTAATATCATGAGACTATAGAAATCAATAGTACGTCCTCAGCTGGGAAACCGGAGTGAAAGGCACGGAGAGGCACCCATCTGAGGGCGATGGAAAAGATTAGAAATGCCTTGCCAAGAGACGATGGAGGGCTGCCAAGTAATGCACAGCGCCGGGAAGGTCAGACAGGTGCTCCTCTTCACTGGTCCTTAAAATACAGGAACAAAGGGACATTCAATGCATTTAAAAGGCAACCTTTTTCAATGATAAAAGGAAATGCTTCTTTGCACCGCACGTAATTAACTCGTAGAACTCATACTACAAGACACCATGGCAAAGACCCAACAGGATTAGATCGGCCCATGAATAAGAACATCTGTAGTTACATTAGCTGGGATTAATATATATACGGATATAAGCACTCCAAGCCAGCTACTAACTGCCTGCAGTTAGGAAGAGATTTCCCCTGGGGCATGCGATTGCAAAACTGTCTGTCCTGGAGGTTTATATCTCTGTCTGAAGCTCCCGAGACAGGCTGCTATTATATGCACCAATCTGCTGAGACAGACCATCTTCCGCTTGAGCAGAGGCAGCGGTGAATTTCTGTGCATCACCTGAGGTTTGGCTGGTTTGGGACTAAAAAAAATACCTGAAAGCGAGTCTTGGGCTGATCCATGAAAGGATGGAAAATGTCCTGGAAAAGTGGTTGAACTTGTTGGGATGTCTTTGGCTCACCCAAGGTTGACAAATAGCATGACAAAAATGCAAATATTTTGCCACCCCTGAATTTTTGGTCGGAGGCATTCCCAGCTGCTGCTCTTCCCCCACACACGTGTGTTGAAAGGTAAACAGAAGGATAAATCTCCAGGCTTAGCTCTCTTCAAGTGTGACACTGTTTGAGAAGGTACCTGAAAAGACCTGCATTTTTGGAGAATTAGTATCTTCCTGTTTTGGGGGGGAAGCTGTTTCCTTGGGAGGTTTTTCAGAAGGATGAAAAAGCCATTTGACTGAACAACAGAAAAAAGCTCGATTTCACGGGGCATCCAGATTTCCTCCTGTCACATTGTGTCTGCAATGACAACACACCTCGCAGGGCTTCCAGATTGAAAAGCCCAAAGCGTGACCGCTCTACGTTACGCCGTGCACTAAGCAGTAAACCAGCAATGCATTAAACTGGAAAAAAACACCTTAATTCACAACAGTCATTGATGAAGGTTCCTGAATGGAGAAAGAACCTTCTTCAGGAAATCACGCTCAGTTTTAAGTACGAATTGAAGTCTCACACAGCCAGTGTACCTTAGGTACACATTTATATTGAACCATGCTTTTAAATGCTTTTCTAGAGTCATGGCCAAAATTGCTTCCTTTTGGTCACTGTCGTTCTTTCCTCCAAAGTCTCCATCTGGAGTAAAAAAATGTGGCTGGAGAAGCTTTCTGCTGGAAAAAAATGCACCAAAATCAAGCCTCATGTGTGGATGCTTTGATTCTGACAATATTTTAAACAGCAAACGTCAAAACAACTGAAATTTGCCTGTTGCTTCGATAACACAGCCCACATCATACTGATGCAGCAAACATATTTCACTAGCCTTGTGTTTTAGTATTTAGAGGTACGGTTCAGATAGCATGACTTAAATGAGCTTTTTTGTAGCTGTAGAGTTATTTTCTCCTGCTCCACTGCCTTCAGTAACTTGGGGACTTTAAATCCTGGTTCCAGTGAACACATCTGGCCGGGGAATGCACAGTGTGGGAAACTCCTGGGGTCGGTCCAGCTGTCCCCCTATAGCTGTAATCCATCTCAAAGGTGACCCCAGCCTTGAGGCTGTCCCAGAGAGCTGACCTGGGCAGGATATTTTTAGCAGTTTGCTTTGGCTCCTGTGTTTGGGGAAACAATTCAAAACAAGTGGAGCTCCATCCTT
Organism: Pterocles gutturalis; assembly: GCF_000699245.1. Lineage (NCBI taxonomy): Eukaryota > Metazoa > Chordata > Aves > Pterocliformes > Pteroclidae > Pterocles > Pterocles gutturalis. Next base: position 9,386 of record NW_010107653.1, on the reverse strand, counting down.
TGGAGACCTGTCCTGGTTATTTTGTCCATGGACGAGGTGAGTTATGGACTGGTATCGGTGCACCTGTGTGGTGCTGAGAGGTTTATGCTGGCTCTGGGGATGGGAACCTGAGGGGATGGGTGAGACCATATTTACTGTCAGAGCATCTTGCACGTCCTGCAAATCCCACTGATTTATGTCACAGGGAAGAGAAACTGGTATTTTGTGTGCACCCACCCAGTCTGGCCCCAGCTAGTTTGCTTACCAGAAGCAGAGGTTGAAATGTCTCTGTGTTAACTCTGAATACTAATAATGGCTCTAAATATGAACTGCTAACTGCTTTGCAATGAGATCGTCAGCTTGTCTGTGATATTGTGAACTGGATTTAGTTCTCCAAAGGATCATGTTCACGCACAATGTCCCTCAGCACATTCTCTCGGAGATTTAAAGGTTTCTTGCCAGCAGAAAATGAATTCCCCCTTTTATCAGGCAAAGCCAAATAATCTCTTGGCATTTTACAGTGTCCCTCCTCCTGTGCCGCTTCTCAGGGCTCTCCCATTTCTTCCTCCTCAACTGGCACTCGGGGAAGCCAAGGGCTTTGGCGCCCTGCGGTTTGGGCCAAATTTCACAGATTAGACCTTGTCTTTGTCTTCTCGGTAACAAGTAACAGACGGGGCCACAATGCCTCCCCTGAGCCAGAGTCGCTGCTAATCCAGGGGGGGCTTTGAACCACAGCAATAAATCCACTTTTTGGGCAGGCGCGCTATGGGCAGGCATTTGCGATGCAGACAATAAGACAATTATGGCAGCACTTTCCAAAATGCTCGAAAATCCTCTTGTTAAAAAATTGGTGCAAATTCCCCTGTCGTCTCGGAGCTCCACCTTTCAGGTGCTGCAGCGGAGACAGAGAAGCTTCCAGGGAGATGCTGAGACACCCCAGGGATGAAGCACTGGGTCTTCCTTCTCCCCACTTTGCCAGAAGGACCTGGGTTTTGTTGTGGATGGTGTCACCCCTTTTATTTTTCCATCAAAAAATGTCAAGTTTGGCCAACGACCTGGCACAGAGCAGGGGAGTGGGGCACAGTCCCTGAGCAGGGTGTCCTCGTGGCTCTAAAGCAAAACAAAGCTCAACCTGATCTCATGGGAATCGTCGCATGAGAACGAGGGGGTTGGAAAAAAACTTTTATTAAAGAAAAAAATCAAGAGGTAAATATTTTCTCCTCCTGATGCGGGTTTAGCCTGGGTCCTGAGGAAATGAATGTTCCTACAAGTGTATTCTCCCAACTAATATTTCAATCAAATTTTCAATCAAATTTCAATCAAATCTGGCAGTGGAGCAAAAGTCTCAGAGACAAGCTCAAGAAATGAGGCAGTTGGGTAGATGAGAGACCCTAGAAAAAGCTCAGCAGAGGGGGATCCCTTCGGTATGCACAGCCCTTATCAGACACTAAAGCATCCACGGTGGGGAGAGCCCCCCTAATCCCTCCAGTGCCCCGGAAAAAATTCCAATGAGAGCTCCTGGGGCACAAATCCAGGCCACTGCTCTGTGATGCTCTGAGAAGTATATGTTTAACTGGAAAACATATCTTTTTTTCTGTCCAAAAAAAGCCTTTTTATTTTAGTATCCTTAAAACCAGAACAGGGCAGGCGGATGAGCCTCCTGACTTCGGTTTTAATGTTCAGGACCTGAGATCCTAGGAGGATTTTTCACTCTCGAGAATGATCTGAAGTAGGAAATTATCCCAGCAGTTTGAAAATATTTGTGGAGAAGGCAATTTATTCCTTTTCTTTCCTCTGTCTCGGAGATATGCAAAGGTCTGGCTACACAAATGAATTTAGCAACTTTTGTTCTTAGTCTGAGACTTGTGACAGAGGACTGGGTTTTAGTCTGGGGTTTTTTAATAGGGTGCAAATTCCTCTCTATTGTGCCTCACCCTGACACTTCTGAAAAACCCACAGTCCGAACCTGCCCTTCAGGAGTGCTTATGGATGCATTGCTGCTGAAAAACCAAGCCCAAACCACAGCTTTGAAGGTGGTCGGCCCTGAAGTTAGACAATAAAACTCCTCTCAGGCACCGTCATTGCCAGGATGGGACTTTTCAGAAATGCTGCAGCTTAGGGACATTGTTGGCATGGAGGTGATTTTGTGCTGATCTTATGACCAGGCACAGGCACACCTCTCTCTCTTTTTTCTTTTTTCCCCTCTCTTTTTTTTAAATTTAATTTTTTTTTTTTTTAATGACCTTCTAAGCCAACTTCTGGAGACTGTCAGACCAGAGACCCCTGGCATCATGCGCACTTCATCTGGGGTGTGGATGGCAGAGCCTCCTTGCCCACAGTGATGCCCCTGGGGGGTCTCCTACCAGTCCTCTGTGCTCTCTCTGAGCATCCAGACTGCCTAAAGTATCTTCCACTGAAAGCAAGTATCTGTTTAAATGCTGCTGTATTGTTGGAGGTGGCCCTGAGCATAAACCAGAGAGAGGAGAGAGTCAGCGATGAGTTTCTGTGAAGACCAGACACAGGGTTTTACCCCCTTCCCAGTTAATTTGGAGAATCAACCCCAATACTGGAGCACTTCCAGGGGCAGATACACAGAGGAACAAAAAGTATGACTGCTCCAGATCACCAGTGGCTACAAACATGAAACTGGAATTTGATATCTGTGGTCCCTAAATGTGACACCATCCCCATGGTGGAGGTGGTGGAGCAGCCCTGGGCTGGGGCAAAGGGCTGTGCACAACTCTGACATTTGGGTTGTTCCTTGCTGATGGCTCACGTAGATCAGACTTAATTAGAAAGTCCTTGGAACTGGAAGGCGTGCACAGAAGGAAGAGCAGGATGAAGGCTGGCACATGGAGCCCCATCTGGCTTGAAACCATCAGTGTGTCTCAATCACTGGGTTTGCCACCGGAATATTCCACCAGCAAACTCTTCCCGCTCGGGCTTGCACAGAAGCAGTTGCTGAATTTGACATAGCTGCTCATATATCATTAAAATTGTGGATGTTTAACAGCTGGCATGGTCAGGTAGATGCTTTGCATTGAGCCCAAGTCTTCATTAAAAAAAAAAAAAAAATCACTCCTTCTGCATGTTTCCACATTACAAACTCAAAACATTTTAAAAGTTTGTGTAACGATCATGCCCCTTCTTTGCTTTAGAACCCTCCCAGCCCAAGCGAGTGAATGGTGCAGCTCTTCCCTGGGTCCTGGACCTGCCATGAAAGTGGTGGCACTTGGTGGCAGTGGCACCCAAGCATCCTGCCCTGCCCCAGGACACTTCCACGCAGTGACCCACGTGCGCGGGACAGCTTAAAGCTGCATTTCTCTAAACTTTCTCTGAGCGGTTTGTGTGTGCCTGGGGGTTGCTGATGGCAAGTTTTAAATGTAGAAACCATAAATCAGTGCTCGGCACTTGGAATAATATCGATATAAAGAATTATGGGGCCGTGGGGAAGGGGGTGACTGAGGCATAGCCACTGACAAATGCAGTATAGAAACACAGCTAGAAAAGTGTTCTCACTGCAGTGGAAGAGCACTGGAAGAGTAAGAGATAATAAAGGCTGTGTTTGGCAGATCAATGCCTTGAAAGTCTGGACTTTCTCCAGTGATGTGATTTCTCAGAGGTGACCAAGCCTCCACAAGACCTCGATCTGAGCCCTGCCAGCACTACGAGCTGGCTCATCTCTCATCTCACCAGTAGCTCCAGCTGGTCTTCAAAGAGGAAGAAAAGGAGAAAAGGAAGGGAAGGAAGATTGATAATTAAGGACAACTCCCTAGGGGGAATTCCTTGAAAGTATTGTCTTGGACTTTGCCTTGTGAAACCACAAATGAGCTGGACTAGAGATGGGCATCGAAACAAGGTTGCCCTGGGGAGAGGAGCATCTCTCTTAGGATGCACTTCATCTCCTCTAAGGTGGACACCAAGGGTAGATCTCCTGCACCGATGCCCAGCAGTGATGGGGGCTCTGCAGTGATGGGAGGGAGTCTGTGGGAGCTGGTACTCACTGGAGATAAGGAAAGGCTGGGGACAGGACCCCTGCCAGAGCCACTACTGGTGGCCCTGCTGCCCCAGGAAGCCTTGGTTTTGGGGTTTCAGCCCGACCATCCCTATGTCTTTGGGATGTGTCAGCTGTGAGCTTGCCCACTGCCACCCAGCTGTGGACCAGGCGCCGTGGTGGCAGGGGACACCTCGGAGGCTGCAGGGATGCTGACCACAACTGCAGCCTGCAGAGATGCCCCATGGACAGGCTGATCTTCCTGTCCTGCACTGGGACATGGCCCGCGGGACACCAGTACGCCGGTGGCAGCGAGCCCGTCCTCAGCCTCTGCCACCTGAGATGGGTTTGACCCCGGCCATCTCCTGCACCCCGACTCTCCGGGGGGCTGCAGGTGGCAAGAAGAGGTTCCACCTCCCCTGGCCTCAGCCTTGCGGGAAGCAGCTCTCTGCTTGAAGCTGGTCACGCAGCTCCCTCTATAGTCAGTGGAGAGGGACGGGGGACTCGTCCCACTGTCCCTGTCACCAGGGGCTCCGCTCTCCTCTCCAGGCAGCACCGAAGGGGTTCAGCTGCATTCGTGCCCCCCACCGCAATGCCTGCAGCTGGGTGGGAAGAAAACCTGCGTCTGCACCCAGGAAATCACAGACCAGATGCTGAGCGCACGGGGGTGGCACTCACCCTCCTCCTGCGTGAACCCAAACTGTCTCCGCAAAGCAAATGTCGAAGTCTTGAGCCTTCGCAGGTACAAGCCAGGAGGGGCAGGTAGGCTGGGAGAGTGATTTTTTTCTTTTTTTCCCCCACAAGCCGTTAAATAATCCTTCAGCGCAGATGGAGAAGTCTGCCTGGCTTGGCTGGGGCATGGGGCTGTGACAGCACAGGGGAGGTAGCCCGTCCCTTTTTTTCTTTAACCAAAACCTTGAGTCCTAATGAATGTGACCCCTCCAGGTGCCAAATCCTGCCCCTGCACGAGGGGTTTACCCTGGCAGCCTCAGCACGAGTGCCTTCATCCCGCGGCTCGTTTGTCATCTTTTCATCAAGAAGTGTGTAAATCCTTCCCCCAAAGTGCAGAGCTGTTTTACAGCCGGGCTGTGAAATCCTGCAGGGTCTCTGTTCTAATAGAATCACATTAGTGCCAATAATCTGGCAAATATCAGGAGCGAATTTAATCAAAGGACTAACACTGGGGCCCTGATTTACCCCACGACAGAGTGGAGCGGATGGAGGTTTGCAGGACCCAGATGTTGAATTTCACTTGCAACATCGTTTGGGCAGAGGGAAAGCATTTGGGCAGAGGGAAAGCAGAAGGAAGGGGAAGCAGGGCTTCAGTGTTTGGGGAGCGCTTCCAAAATCAGGGAGAAAAGAGGAACGATTCACCCTTTTTCTGAGTTTTAAAAGATGATAATGCAAAATTTATTCTATCTGAGGTTTGGTTGTTTTTTGGGACAGCCCCCACACCTAACAGTGTGTGCAGGACCCGGGGTTTTGCTGTATCTGCCCGAGAGCATCCTACCCCAGTGCCCAGGGGTCAGCCCAGCCTCCCCGCGGCACAGGACCCCACTTGCCACCGCACTCCTCCAGCCCGCATCCCCATCTGGGGCCAGGCAGAGATCAGCTCTGTGGTCTGACCTCAAAATTCCGAGGGAGCCCGAGCCCTTGCTTGAGTAACCGGTGTCCCTGGCTTTGCCTGACCACCCACCCATGGTCACCTCCAGCTCCCAGCTCCAGCCTGGCAGGCGCTGGCACCCGCCCAGCATTGCCACTTCATGCAAGAGCCCTGCTCCATCTGTCATCGATTCCTTTGCATGTGGTTTGCAGACTTCATGCCATGTTCCGCCTGTTGCGTGGCTCTGTGACAGGGCATCTCTGATCGCTGACAACTTTTTTTTGCTTTTATAGTTTGGGTTTTTTATTGTTTTTGCTTTTTTTTTTCAAGAAAATAACTGAGAGCAAATGCCCAGGCAAGGCACGGCTGCATCACTTCTAACCATCACGGTAAAAGTCATTCTTAAAGCCCAACTCCTTCTGCCTTCACCTGTGCTGCTAAGACAACTTCAGATCATTAAAAAATATATTTTAATTAAAAATTCCTACAGCTGTGGCTATTAGAAACCCCACCAGCCCTCCGCCTGGGCAGGAGGGCACAACCCAGCTTTGCTTTCTGCTCGCCTTGTGCTACCGGAGCCTCACAGCATGCCCTGCAACATGTCCAAAAGTTGGTGGCATTTTCTTTTTCTCCAAGTTAAAAAAAAATTAGACATCATACAAACATTTCTGCATAAATACCCAAACCAACCATTTAAAAGAATGCAACTCATGCCTCCGTAATTTTCCAGTGTTAGCTGCATTATGCATTGAGGTGCGTAACCCGGTGCACAGGATGGAGCGAGAGATGAGAAACACAAGCGAGAGGACAGGCAGTTCAGCTGGATGTGTCTGTTAGGCTGAATTAATGAAGGCGAATTAATACCCAAATGTCTTCAGCAGCTCTTTCACGGAACATTTGCTGTGAGTTCACCCGAGCTCAGCTCGCTTGCCAGGGTGGTTGAGCGTGCTGCGTGCTTCCTTGGCAGCTTGCTACCGGCTCGCGAGGCACCGGTGCTCTGATCTATGAATTTGTTCAAATGTGTTACATGTAGGACATGAATGGAGCAATGCGATGGTTGAAAGAATCAAGTCTTACAGAGAAAACACAGTCTGCGGGGTGAGATGAGACGTTGAGGCAGCGGTGAGGGAGGTGGCAGATGCTACAGGACGGTTAATACCTTAATTCTAAACACATTGGGTCGAGATGAGGCTCTGGGAGAGCTTTGCCCTTCGGCAGGTGGATTGGTGAGATGATAAATTAATATTGTTATCAATGGAAAAATGGCTGAAGTTGTTAGATGGTGGAGTTTGTTTTTTAAAAATGCCTGCTTTCAACAATCATTGCAGAACAGTCCCTAAATCAGGGAAGAAAAATAGAAGGAGCAGAAAATCCCCTGTGTCATAAACAGAGCTCAGGAAGACGAGTTTTCAAAGGAATGCCTTTGCTGTAGGAAACTTCATTCGCCCGCTTTTGTATAGGACGATGGATTACGCCAACAATAAACCATTCCAGCTGCTGTGAAATCGTGCTAATAGCCTGCGAGTCGGGGAGCTGCTCATGCACCAGCATATTTATGACATACCTTTGTATCTGTTAGCTCCAATAGCCGCAGTTTTGTTATACACCGTGGGGGGCTGGAGAAGTATTTAAATTTGACCATCTCAGATTTCAAGAGCAGGAGCGGTTGGAAAAGGCAGGGGGATGAGAAAAGGACAATTGCAAAGAGCATTTAACAGAGCGAATGACTGGGAAATTCAACCTTAAACCACTGCGGAGTGCATTGCCCAGGCCAGCGTGCATGTCCCCGGGTGCTTGCTTGGGGAAACTGAGGCACGGCATAGCTCTGAGGTTATACCCACAGGTACCACCCGCCATCCAGCTCTGCTTGTTGAGTCAGTCCATCACACTATCAGTCTTCTCTAACTCATGGCAAGAGTTTGGGGCCAGGGGACAGCAAGGATAAATGGGGAGGAGATGGGGAGCAGGCTGTCTGGTCGGGGAGGGGAGCTGGGAGAAGCAGGAGTGAGGAAGGTCCTGAGAAATGCTGTGGTCAGTGGGAGAGACAGGGTTAAGTGCAGGCATCACAGCCAATGCAGGGCGAGATGGAAAAGCTGAGGATGGAGAGGGGATGGGATCCCCCCTACCCTCCAGCCAAGCAGCGTGTCCCTGTCCTGTGCTCCCTGCACTGACCCCAGAGGACTGGGATCCCTAGGGATGCCCAGTGACCCCATGGCTGGGAAAGAGCACTCCCCAAAATCCCACCACATCCCCAGAAGCCCCCATACTGGGATAAACCAGAGCACCGGGAAGGAGTTAACTGTCCTTTGGGAAGGGTGGGAATTCCCCCTGCTGCCCTGGCACCCCAAAACCCTTTCTGGGCAGCAGGAAGGTAAATGAGAATCAGGCTCTGGACCTCAGCAAACACCTCTGCCAGCATGTCACTGCCTGGGGGTGATGGATGCCCGCCTGCATCGCTGCTCGAGGAGAGCCCACGCCTTCATAATTTCCTTTTGTTTGCCTCAACCTAACGCGCTGTTACTTCGGCTGCGATCCGGCCGTGAAAGCAGAAATATGAACTTTATTACGACATTTATCCTCCTGGGACCCAGGGACAAG
>NW_010107653.1:0-1181 GCF_000699245.1 Pterocles gutturalis | reverse complement strand
TGCGCGGCAGGCAGCGAGCTGCCAGAGCTGGGGTCCAGCCAGGATGCTGGTGTTGGAGCTGGTGTGGAAGGGGCTCAGCCCCCAGCACCACAGCCCTCAGACCCCAGAACGACAGCTCCTCTCCTTCCCAGAGCCACGGGCTGGGTTCACATCCTGAAGCTGCAGCTTGTTAGCAGCCTCAGCGCAGGGCGGGTTGAAAATATCTCGTTGGAATAGTTTTTACAAGGTGAAAAAAGGGGGAGTAGGGCCATCTAAAGAAGTGATTTCTTTTTCTGCTTTGGCAGAGAGCGTCTGTTTTCAGTGGAAAAAAAAAAAAAAAAAAAAAAAAAAAAGAAGCATTTTCATTAAAAAATTGAAAACGCTGAAGTCCCAAAGCTTTCCAGCCAAAAACACCCATCTCAGGCCAAAAAGCTTTCCGTTTCTTGTTGAAATAAGTCTATAGGGGAAAGAGAGCTGAAGCTTTCTGCGGGAAACCCCAGCACCTTCTAATATGGCTTTTGAATGGTTGCTTGATTCTTTCAGCTGTGTCTCGGGTTCAGGGTTTCTATCTCTTGCAGCAGACAGCCGAGAGTTAAAAAGGTTCATTTGCAGGATTTGCTCTTATTGCTGCTCCCACCCCATCCCCGCTGCCTGTGGCAGAAGAGGAAACCTCAAAAAACTCCATTTGCTGAGCTCAAAATTAAATTGTTTCCCTTTTTACTGTTCTCACCTCGTCCTGAGGTGTGAAATGTTTTGTGTGTCCCGTCCCCACCACGCCAGGCAGTGCTGGGGTGAGGGTGGAGGGTGGGAGCAGCAGGAGCTGCTGATTTACAGATGCTGCCTCTAACCCCATACCTGGGATTTTGTGCAGCTCTGCCCTTACCTATGTGCTGACCGAGCTAGCTGTGGCTATCAGAGCAGATGAAGCACAGTTTATACGTGATAAACCAGCTCTTTTAACTTGAAATAATTCTCAGCATCTCATTCAGCATAATTCTGAGCATTCTCATCCTCAGCCGTGAGGATTTTTTAAATTTCGGTGGCCTCATCCTCACCAGGAGTCCGGGGAGAGCAGGGAGAGGTGATGGCAGGGAATGTGGGGGCAAGAAAAGTCATTTCAAGGTCTTGGTTTGGGACAGGGAGGAGCAGGAGGAGTTTGGCAAGAGCAAGAGCTGTGGAAGCAGGAGTGGCAGGAAGGGGTC
>NW_010107652.1:5032-5657 GCF_000699245.1 Pterocles gutturalis | reverse complement strand
CCATTGTCTGGGCGTTGATTGGCGTGGCGACTGTTGTCTCGGCGATGGTTGGCGTGGCGACTGTTGTCTCGGCGATGGTTGGCGTGGCGACTGTTTTCTCGGCGACGGTTGGCATGGGGATCCTTGTCTGGGGGACGGTTGGCATGGGGACGGTTGTCTCGGCGACGTTTGGTGTAGGGGGCGTTGTCTCGGTGAGGGTTGTCTTGGTGACGGTTGGTGTGGGGACCGTTGATCTTTGCGACAATTCATGTGGCGATGGTTGGCCTGGGGACCGTTGTCTCAGTGACGGTTGGCGTGGGGACCGTTGTCTTGGTGAACGTTGGTATGGCAACGGTTGGTGTGGGGGCCGTTGGCTTTGGGGAGGGTTGCCTCGGGGACGATTTTTGTGGGGACACTTGGTTTGGGGGCAGTTGTATCTGGGACGGTTGGCATGAGGGCAGTTGTCACGGCGACGGTTGGCGTGGATGCAGATGCGTAGGCAATGGTTGGTATAGGGATGGTTGTCTCAGTGACCGTTGACATGTGCACGGTTGGTGTGGGGACGGTTGGCATGGGGACTGTTGTTTCAGCGACAGTTTGCGTGGGGACTGTTGATGTGGCGACGGGTGGCGTGGGGGTGGGTGGT
>NW_010107652.1:4020-4651 GCF_000699245.1 Pterocles gutturalis | reverse complement strand
ACTGGTGTTTCGGCGAGTTTTGGTATGGGGACGGTTGGCGTGGGGATGGTTTTCTCAGCGGCGGTTGGTGTGAGGACCGTTGTCTCGGTGACGGTTTTTTCGTTGGCTGTTGGCGTGAGGAATGTTGTCTCAGTGATGGTTGGCATGGCGACGGTTGGTGTGGGGACCGTTGTCTCGGTGACGGTTCGCGTGGCGGTGGTTGGCGTGGGGACTGTTGTTGTGGTGATGGTTGGTGTGGTGACAGTTGGTGTTGGGCTGGTTGTTTTGGGGAGGTTTGTTTCGGGGATGATTTTTGTGGGGCCGGTTGGTCTGGGGACAGTTGCATGGGGGTAGTTGTCACGGCGACGGTTGGCGTGGATGCAGATGTCTACACAATGTTTGTTATGTGGATGGTTGTCTTGGCAGTGGTTGTTTCAGTGACAGTTGGCGTGGGCAGGGATGGCGTGGGGACGGTTGGCCTGGGGGCGGTTGGCGCGGGGAACGGTTTTATCAGCGACGGTTGGCGTGGGGACTGTTTTCTTGGCGACGGTTAGCGTTGTGTTTGTTGTGTTGTTGACGGTTGTCGTGGGGGTGGTTTTCTCTGCGACGGTTGGTGTGGGGACGGGCGGGGGGGGGATTGTTGGCTTGGGGG
>NW_010107652.1:3348-3745 GCF_000699245.1 Pterocles gutturalis | reverse complement strand
GGTATTGCTGAAGGTTGGCTTGGGGACGGTTGTCTCAGTGACGGTCGGTGTGAGGATCGTTGTCTCAGCGACGGTTGGCGTGGAGATGGTTGTCTCAGTGATGGTTGTCTCGGTGACGGCTGGCGTCGGGACCATTGTGTCGGTGACGGTTGGCGGGGGATCTTTGGCCTGGGTGACGGTTCGCCTGGGGGATGGTTGTTTCAGCGACGGTTGGCGTGGGGACGGTTGGCGTCAGGACCGTTGTCTCATCGATAGCTGGCGTGGCGATGGTTTGTCTAGGAACTTTTTTCTTGGCGACGGTTGGCATGCGGAAGGTTGGCGTGGGTATGGCTTTCTTGTTGATGGTTGTCTTTGCGACGGTTGTCTCAGTGACGGTTGGTGTGGGGATGGGTGTCTC
>NW_010107652.1:2172-3220 GCF_000699245.1 Pterocles gutturalis | reverse complement strand
ATTGTTTTATTGGTGACGGTTGGCATGGGGATCGTTGTCTCGGGGACGGTTTTCTCGTTGGCGGTTGGCATGAGGACTGTTGTCTTGGCGACGGTTGGCGTGGGGACCGTTGTTTCGGCGGTTTGTCGTGGTGACCGTTGTCTCGTTGACGGTTAGCGTGGGGATCGTTGTTTTGGCAATGGTTGTCTTGGGGGTGGTTTTCTCAGTGTCTGTTTTTGTGAGGATCATTGTCTCGGCGACGGTTTTCTCGTTGGCGGTTGGCGTGAGGACTGTTGTTGGCGGCGGTTGGTGTGGGGACCGTTGTCTTGGTGGCGGTTGGGTTGTGGCGATGGTTGGGGTGGGGACGGTTGGTGTTGGGATGGTGGTTTTGGGGAGGGTTGTCTCGGGGATGATTTTTTTGGGGACAGTTGCCCTGCGGACGGTTGCATGGGCGCAGTTGTCACGGCGACGGTTGGCGCAGATGCAGATGTCTACGCAAAGGTTGACACAGGGATGGTTGTCTTGGTAATGGTTGTTTCAGTGACAGTTGGCGTGGGCACGGATGGCATGGGGACAATTGGCCTGGGGGATGGTTGGCGTGGAGAATGGTTTTCTCAGCGACGGTTGGTGTGGGGACCATTGTCTTGGCGACGGTTGGTGTGGGGATGTTTGGCATGGGGACTGTTGTCTCAGCGATGGTTGGCGTTGCAGTGGTTGGCGTGGGGGGGGTTGGCGTGGGGGGGGGTTTTGTCTCGGGGACGGTTTTTGTGGGGATACTTGGCCTGGGGGCAGTGGTATCTGGGACGGTTGTTGTGGGGCCAGTTGTCACAGTGACGGTTGGCGTGGATGTAGATGTGTAGGCAACGGTTTGTATGGGGATGGTTTTCTTGGTGATAGTTGTCTCAGTGACAGCTGGCATGAACACGGTTGTCTCGGTGACGGTTGGCGTGGGGACCGTTGTCTCGGGGATGGTTAGCAGGAAGGACCATTGTCTCGGTGACGGTTTGCGTGGGGACTGTTGATGTGGCGACGGGTGACATGGGGACCGCTGGCGTGGGGGTGGGTGTTT
>NW_010107652.1:0-2023 GCF_000699245.1 Pterocles gutturalis | reverse complement strand
TGGCTCATGGGCATTTTTCTCGGGGATGGTTGTCTTGGCTATGGTTGGCATGGGGACTGTTGGCATGGCGATGGTTGGTGAGGGGACGGTTGTCTAGATGACAGTTGTCTCGATGACGTGTGTATCAGCGATGGTTGTCATGGGGACGGTTGTCTCAGGGACGCTTGGCGTGGGGACCGTTGGCATGGCGACTGTTGTCTCGGCGACGGTTGGCGTGGGGATCGTTGTCTCGGGGACGGTTGGCGTGTGGACGGATGGCATGGGGACAATTGTTTCAGCGATGGGTGCCTCTGTGACTGGTGTCTCGGTGACGGTTCACGTGGCCGCGTTTGGCGTGGGGACTGTTGTTGTGGCGATGGTTGGTGTGGGGACAGTTGGTGCTGGGAGGGTTGTTTTGGGCATGATTGTCTCGGGGATGATTTTTTTGGGGACAGTTGGCTTGCAGACAGTTGCATGGGGGCAGTTGTCACGGCGACGGTTGGCGTGGATGCAGATGTCTATGCAACGGTTGGCATGCAGATGGTTGTCTTGGTAATGGTTGTTTCAGTGACAGTTGGCGTGGGCACGGATGGCCTGGGGACGATTGGCCTGGGGGATGGTTGGCGTGGGGAACGGTTTTCTCAGCCACGGTTGGTATGGGGACCGTGGTCTTGGCGATGGTTGGTGTGGGGGGCATGGGGACTGTTGTCTCGGCGACGGTTGGTGTGCGGACGGTTCTCTCAGGGACGAATGCCGTCTGGGCTATTGTTTTAGCGATGGTTGGTGTGGTGACTGTTGTCTCGGTGATGGTTGTCTCAGCGATGGGTGGCATGGGGACCCTTGTCTCGGCAATGTTTGGCGTGGGGACTGTCGTCTTGGCGACAGTTGGCGTGGGCATATTTGGCATGGGGACTGTTGTCTCAGCGATGGTTGGCGTTGCAATGGTTGGCATGGGTACCCTTGTCATTGGGATGGTTGATTTGGGGAAGGATGTCTCGGGGACGGTTTTTGTGGGGATATTTGGCCTGGGGGCGGTTGTATCTGGGACGGTTGCTGCGGGGCCAGTTGTAACAGTTACTTTTGGATGTCGAGGCAACTGTTTTTATAGGGATGGTTGTCTTGGTGATAGTTGTCTCAGTGACAGTTGGCATGGACACGGTTGTCTCGGCGATGGTTGGTGTGGGGACGGTTGTCTCGGTGACGGTTGGCGTGGGGACTGTTTTCTCGGTGACGGTTGGCGTGGCGACAGTTGGCGTAGGGACCGTTGTCTTGGTGACGGTTGGCGTAGGGACCGTTGTCTCGGCAGCGGTTGGCCTTGGCATGGTCAGCTTGCGGATGGTTGTCTTAGCGACAAGGGGATGGTTGTCTTGGCGACGGTTTGTGTGGAGACTGTTGTCTTGGCGACGGTTGGTGTGGGGACGGTTGTCTTGGTGACGGTTGGCATGGGAACAGTTTTCTCTTCGGTTGGTGTGGCAATGGTTGGCGTGGGGACCGTTGTCTCGGAGACGGGTGGCGTGAGGACCGTTGTCTCGGCGACGGTTGGCGTGGGGATCGATGTCTTGATTAATGGTTGGCGTGGGGACCATTGTCAAGGCGACGGTTGGCATGGGGACCGTTGGCGTGGTGACTGTTGTCTCGGCGACGGTTGGCATGGGGATCCTTGTCTCAGGGACGGTTGGCATGGGGACGGTTGTCTTGGCGACGGTTGGTGTAGGGTACGTTGTCTCGGTGAGGGTTGTCTTGGCGACGGTTGGTGTAGGGACCGTTGTCTTTGAGACGGTTCGCGGTGCGATGGTTGGCCTGGGGACTGTTGTCTCAGCGACGGTTGGTGTGGGGACCGATGTCTCGGCGAACTTTGGTATGGGAATGGGGACCGTTGGCTTTGGATTGTTTGTTTTGGGGAGGGTTGTCTTGGGGTCGATTTTTGTGGGGACACTTGGTTTGGGGGCAGTTGTATCTGGGACGGTTGGCATGAGGGCAGTTGTCACGGCGATGGTTGGCCTGGATGCAGATGCGTAGGCAATGGTTGATATGGGGATGGTTG
>NW_010107651.1:0-24212 GCF_000699245.1 Pterocles gutturalis | reverse complement strand
TCCAAGTCGTTGATGAATTTATTGAATAGCATCGGTAATGGTATTTAACCATTAACTTACATTCTCAAAAAGCTCCTCCATGTAAAATAAATACAAAGTTATCTGGAGACCTGGGAAAATAGCTAGAAAGTAAAATTAGTTGAGTCTGTGACTTCACTGGGAACTTTCCATGATGCAAACCCAGAGCCACACTAAGTCCTTAAACCCCATCCTTAGGGGAGCACAGGCAAGGTCAAAAGGTTTTAAATGCCATCCCGTTGCTTAGGACACTGCCAGGGATACTGACATAGAGGCAGACAGTCAATCTGTATTCAGAACTGCCCAAACTCTAAGCGGGTTGGGGGATGAGCTCATAAATGTCACTGATGTTAGGAAAAACAATATAGTCAATTTCTGTATTTTCAATGACACAAGACAGTTATTTAGCAGTACTGCAAATATTTGCTGGAGTTTGTTCTGTTTACCCATCTTCTCACCATAGTCAGAATTGCTGCTGAATCACTGTCTGTGTTTACTGTACCGTTCTCTTCCCTTCATTCTCCAGCATGTTTTTTCAACTTTATCAGCATCTCAGCTGCCTGCTTAGCAGAATGATTAAAATCCAGACTGATATTTGCCTCTAGTGCTTGGTTTAGGGTATTCTCTTTGTGATACTCAGCCCGTTTTCCTATATTTGCCGGATTTGCCTGGCAATCTGAATCTCAACTATTCAGAAATACAGCCATTGAAACAATCTAAGCAAAATGTTGCCCTCAAACTAGAAAAATGCCAGAAAAGAATGACCTGCACTATAAGTAAAACTTTGATTAAATACATCTGTTCTTAAAGCTTCACATTCTGAAATAATCCCAAACTGGGAACTCAAACACAGACTGAGATTTTACGGTGGGCAAGCGGGGAAGAAGAAGGGCAGGAGGCTGGTCAAAATATTTGCTTCAGTCCATTATAGAGAAGAGATATTTCCACCATTCTGGATGTGGAACCTATCTGTGTGCTCAAGTCAAGCTGTAAGATATATCAAAAGGATAAAAGGATTCCAAATAAAAGGAATTTTTATACAATTTTATAGCTTTTCATAATGCCCATCTGAAAATCTGACAAATTCTGATAAAAATGGATAGATATATGTGTCCTTAAAGGATCACAAAGTTGCAGCTCAGCTTCAAAGACTGAAAACGTAAAACACGGAATGAAGCTTCATCCTTATTGCAGATATCTGAATCACAGGGTGCAAACTGTATTCTGTTCGCCAATGCCATTTCACACAGGAATGTACTTAATGAAAAACAATGGTTGGACAATAAATAAACATCAAATGTAACCTTTGAGCATGATGCGTCTTTAGAAATTTACTTCTGTATAACAACTTCAGCCTTCACAGCATCGTTCTTAAAAAATAAGAACTTGAAAAATAAGGTGTAGAGGGTGTGATTGACTGTATGTCACAGTCTCTCCTTGTTTGTGGAAAAAAATGTTCTCTGAAGGGTGCCTGAGCTTCAAGTGCTAATTGCCACCACATCACACTTCATCTATTTCAAGACAAGAGGTGCCAAGAGTTAGGAATTGGATTACAGTGGAAAGACCCCAAACCTTTCAATAAATCTACAGACTAAAATCAGGCCCTGTGCTTTGTTTTGTGAAGAGTTCATTTTCACAGCAGAATGTTTCAGGGAAGGTTCATGATGTCCCATGAATCGTAACACTGACAAATCTGGTGTTCACAGCACATCTGCTCTGCTTTTATTTTCTGTACCTGACCCCATCGCATGTCCTTGGCTTTAGTTCACATCACATAATGGTATCTGGAACTGCATATGGTGAGGTCAGGCACGTTGAAAGCAGAACACTGCCAGGTTTAAGCTGTGCTCCGAGCATAGCATTTTCTCACTCCTGGAGCTGGTAGGTCTAAGTAGCA
This sequence comes from Pterocles gutturalis, assembly GCF_000699245.1. NCBI lineage: Eukaryota > Metazoa > Chordata > Aves > Pterocliformes > Pteroclidae > Pterocles > Pterocles gutturalis. The sequence continues at coordinate 22,297 of NW_010107651.1, read as the reverse complement.
CTTAGCAGAAAATTACACAAGACAGAAATATGAGCAATCAAAGCAAAGCCAACGCTTATGAAAACTGCAGGAAAGTAGGTTATGCTACCCATTTCTGTGTCAGCAAATATCGAAAGGTGGGATTTCCAACAGTGTATGTGCAGCTGAGGACACACCTGTATTCTGTGGTCCATCAGTGAGCTGATGGAGCTGAGGGCAGCATCACCGCACCAGCACAACATCCCGAGCACCTTGCGCCCAGGTGCCGCCGAGCTGCACAGCACAAACACCAGCTCTTGGGAATTCATTCAAGTGGTTTTATGCTGCACAACATAAGCATACCTTGAAAGTACACACCTTGTAGATATTCTCTACTGGAGAACAGAGAGACATCACGGGGGCTGTTTGTAGTGGTTTAGTGCAGTGGCCTGACGGACCTGGCATGAATACAAGGTAAACAGACAGACCACTCTCACTTACAGCGACGGCTCTGATTTAATTTAGACCCAGACAAAGTACTCAGGCTGAACAGTTTGTCGTCCAAAAATATAGTTTGGAAATAGTTTGAACTAGTTGCATATTTAGGTTATATCAGGCAAGATTTCAGAGGCAGAAATAAAAGGAAAAGCAGAAAAATTACGTTCTTTTATTTGGATGTTTTCTTGCTGGAGTGTTTTGATTTTTCCTATCTGGATGTCATCAAATCAGCGTAGCCAAACTGAATTTCAAAATACCATTTTAAGACATCAAAAAGAAATTAAACCAAAATTAAATGTTGCATTTCAAATTGAAGTTTTCTTAGATGCAAAACATTCTTTCCTCAGATTCCTAACTCAACCAAACACACAAAAAGAAAAAAAAAAAAAAAAAAGAAGAAAAAAGGAAAATATTTGAACTGCTGTAAGCAAAAGTTAGGAGAGAAGCTGGTCCTTGGTCCAGAAGGTCTGTGTTTCCATTAATGAACATACATAGCTCTGCTTGATTTCCAATACTATCCACAGTCCCCAGGGGCAATTCCTTTAGCAGAGGAAAAAGAATAAGAAAACCAAAAATAAGAATGCTCTTAGCTTTTATGATGAGAAAGACTGTATCTCCATCCTGCTGGGCCCTGGCTGTGACGTGACTGGATTTGCAGAAGGAGAGGTCTTCTGGCTGTGAGATATTACCACCACTGGCAGGATATATAATATAAAAATTATGATTAATCTCTATACAGCAGAATTATATACTGGGTCTGTTCCTGTGCTGTCAATCTTCCACTTGCTACTTTTCTGTCTCTCCTGTTGTTCCTACCTGCTTTACTCTCTTTAACGGGTTTGGGGTTTTTTGTTCATCGTCATTGACAGTTTCTGAATGATGCTTCAAATGCCTTTAAAAATAGGAAACTTTAAAAAGTAAATAAATTTAAAGCTTTTTAGGGAAATACTATGCAGTATATGAATGATCTAAGCTCTGAGTTCACATCAAATAGTCATAATTAAAGATCTAAAATCCTGAGAGTATTGAGGTGTTTAGACCTGTACTTTATATAATCAGAGAAATTGTAAATCCCTGAGGCTTGACACTTGTCATGAAGTACTAGAAGTAATTTAGACTTAAATTGCAGTTCTCCAACCTTATCGGTTATGGCTCTGCTTCTGCAAACAGCACTGTCTTGCATCAAACAAGTCTTTTCTTCTAGTTAGCGTACAGGTTACTTATAATCTAAATTACCTCTTTATTAAATGATGTTCTTTTTAGAAGAGAAGATTATTAATGCTGGAAAGGTAGCAATTATTTCTTCTTCTTCCAAGCAAAGTGAGCTTTCTGTGGCAGGCTCCCATGGACTAGCTTAATTAATGGAGCTCTGTTTCGTGAAGGAGCAGGACGCATGGTACAGAAATCACCAGGAAGTAATTGATGCTTTGCTGCCTCATGTACTCAAGCTGAAACTTTAATTCTATTAATCTGCATTTACCTATCATTATATACAGGAAACAAACGGAAAAGAACGCCTGAACAAAGCAATGACTCCGTAGGCAGAGCCCACAAAAGACACCCTGAGCCCTCCAGTTTATCCAGTCAGCCCCTGGAAGGCAGAGCTGAACCCGCAATTTCTTCCATTCATGGGGCTCTATAAAGAAAGAAAAGGCCGTGGTGAACAGGAGCAGGGAAAGAAAGAGCAGTTCTGCTCATTACCATGAAAAAGGAGCTGTCAAAGCATCACCTTCCATCCTTCCTCCATTGCCAGCCTTTTTTTGACCCAGGGAATGGAAGCTTAAATCAAACAGTCAGAGGGAATGATGAAACTGCACGGTCTGTACAAAACAAAACGAGGCTGCTGAGAGCCGTCAAAAGGGGGCCCAGCTGAAGGCAGCAGACAGCACTCAGCTGTTGGTTTCGTGATTTCATTACAACAGAAGCTGGTGCTTGAACAGCCACAGTGGGAAGACAGAGCCCCTTCCTTCTGCATCCATAAACACAGCCTGGAAGGTTCCTCCTGCATGCATAAAACAGACTGGAAGGTGTGGATGTTTATCTTCGGTCAAAGGGAACAGGATTAGCAGGACGACCAGTGTAACAAAGATCTGAACTACCATCAGTCAGGCTTCAGGAAGGGTCAGAGGACTGATTCGAAATAAAGTTTCAATACTGGCAAGAAGAATTGCTAATTTTAATTAAGTTCTGTGTTGGGGGGAGAATGGTGTAACAGCTCACAATGGGCGAGACGAATGTGAGCTGGGAGAGCTGCTGAAATACAGAAAGAAAACCATGTACTGTGTTGTTTTTAAAAGCAGGCTTATGAATTACCCATCATTTGAAGATGCAGAGGCCTGAATTCACTTTGGGGTGTTTATTATTTTTGGTGAAGTTAAACAAACCATTGCTTTTGAATGTTTGTTTTATGTTTTAACCAAGCTTAAAATAAAGCAACTTTTCAAAGACAAAAATCCTCCCAGGACCCTGGGAACATATGCTTCTTTGCCATGCTTACAAAAATGCTGGATTTTTTCCATTACTTTATAAATGAAACCATGAAACTATGATCTGGCCCAGAATATAATACACAAAATGCCAGGTCAGAGGTGAGCGCAATAAAACTCACTGTAAAAAAGTATTTGTGGCTTAGATTGCATATCTTTAAGTTTAAAGGGCTTGTTTTCCTCTCAATTAAACAAATGCATACTGCATGCATTGCTAATGTACTTAGTGGTTGATATGCATTATAGATTTTATATTTTTAAAAGATTATTTTGTGTTGAAAGAAAGGGTACCTGTCATACACTAAAATCCATGCTATATCAAGATGTTTCTATCTCATTAAAAACACTGCAGAAGACACCATAGTTCAGAGGTAAGTCTGAATTAATCTCTGGAATTAAAAGCAGTGAAGTTCCACCTCAGTGATTTGATTCATGCCTCAACTAAAAGTGCATTTGAATCACAAAGCTTAGATTCAGATCAGAATATCCACTGTCTGAGGGCGTGCTGGATACTTAACGTCAGCTTTAGCCTAATTCTAATCATGACTGGTAGTCTGCCTTGATTACTACTTGAAAATATTTTTTGTTTGGCCTGTATTTTAGTTGGAGAAATATGTTTTCTGTCACATGGTAACAAAAGCTACAATAATGTGATTATCATTTGATTTTTAGAGGCAATAATAATGAAAATAAAAATTTAAAGATTACTCAGTTACTCAAGGTGTTAAAATCCAGGATCAGCTGCGAAGAATTGCAGAATGATCTTAGGATACTGAGTGGATGATGGCAGGTGATACTTAAGTTAATGAAAACTGATGCACTTTGGGGGGGGGAAAACACCGCAACCCCAAACAACAGTTCCAGCTTCAGTGGAACAGATACAGTGTCAGATTCTGAGCTTATTATAACTGCTCAGGAATTACATCTGTGAGCTTTATAACTCTAGGAATGTATCTGTTCAGTTGCTGAGCTGCAGTGAGGAAAGCAAATGTAATATTAAAATTTATTGGGAAAGGAATAGAGAACAATACAAATAAAGCAATTATGCACATTCATAGAACACCTGTATCAGAAAAAGGAAATTATGATCCTTCCACCTAAAATGGCATAAAACTGGAAAAGGCGTAGAAAAAGCAGCAAGCATGAAAAAAGGCATGGAAACTAGCCACTAGCAGATGTGGAAAAGAGATAGCTAAGGAAAGATGCGAAAAAGGTCTATAAAATTTTCATCAAGAAGATGAATATGGAAAAATTATTCAGTCTTTTCCAACGTAAGAACTTTGAGTCATCACATGAAAGCAGGAGGCAGGTTCAAAGCAGTCAAAAAAAGTCTTTCTCACAGCGGGTAAAGCAAGCTGTGGAGCACCTTCCTGCAAGATGCATAGCTTGATGAAAGGTTACACGGGTTAAGAAAGCAACTAAAATACTTATTTAAAAAAACCCAAACCCCTAGCAGGTATTAAATAGAAAGATGACTTCTCTACCTGAGTCACCAAGGAAATCTCCACACACGCTGCAGAGTGAAAGGCCAGGGAAGGACTAAGGGTGCCACAGGGTATGTGAATATCAGACGCAATGTGTAAATACTCTCTTTGGACTTTTAATGTACATAAAATGACAAAATATAGTTCGATTTTAGGAGTGTCTCTAACATCACCGAGTCTTCACCTGCAGGAGCCCTACGGTTATTGCTCTGAGACTCAAGCTGACCTCACACACCTACAATCTAAGAGGACCCATCCTCTAAGCTTGGCTCTGACTCACTCTTAAGACCATAGGTCTGGAAAAATCATTGATGTTTTTCCTTCACGTCAGCTTCCCCATCTAAAAAGCTAGGATTATAGTGAGCACAGCAGTACGCAGCTATTACCCACATTAGTTAATGGTTCTACCATTATCTTTAAGATATCAAAAGACAAACTACAAGCTTCAGATGCTGTTTAATTCTTTGTGCATCTAACTGAGAGGTGCTTGCTACAAAATACCTGGAGATCAGCAGGATTTAAAATGGATGAACTATTACTGTGGTAAGAAGAATTTCTGAGTTACAGTGATAAATTTTAGCTAGAATTTTGGAAGGTCTCTGAACCCTCTATTTTCAGTGTGAGAGCCAATCTCCGACTCTCAGCTTTAGACAAAACCTTCCCCTGTTAGCAGCCTATCATGGGATTGCTTGCACACTCCTTATCAGCATCTGCTTGTGGGACATAACGAGTAGGATACAGGATTACATGGTTGAAGAGTCGAGCCAAAATCTAGCATGACGAAATTCTGCACAAGTCCTTGCCTTGAGGTAATGCTTTCACATTGTAGCAGAATGGAGATAAAGCCTTATTTGATCTCCCAGGTTTTGAGCCGAAAGAATACGACAGCGGCAGAATTCAATTACAATTTCCTAAGCACAGCAGTATCAGTTCCCCCTTTGAGTTATCAAGGAAGTCACTGATGTTAGCATAAATCACATAAATCCTGTCCACATGAGTCACACACATCCCTCAGACTGGGATGTGCTGGCACAACGTCATTATTTCATGAGAAGTGTCACTGTGGGCTCTTCCCTGGTACTGAAAACAAATACATTTAGCTGCAGAAGTAACAGACCCCAGAACTTCAAATGGGATGGGGATGGCTCTGCAGAGTTACCAGATATGTACTGGGAGGGTAAGATACAGTGGACAATATTCCAATTGTCTTCACCTGTAAACATGGGTTAGTCACAACCAACAGTGGTACGTGCACAAAGCAGACACCTTGAACAAGCGGCTCTTGTTTTAACAGCCCAGCTGTCGCAGTCCTACAGCTAGGTATCATTTGCAACAGGAAAGTTATTTTATACATTCAACCGAATAAAAGCAGACCGTCAATGTCAAATTGCATATGGCCAGAAAAATCTATTTCCTAGAATCTTGCTTAGTCTAGGCTTGAAAATACAGCAATACATCTCCACAGGAACAAATTGCCTGGACATGATTAAAAGGCTGCACACAAGAAACCCTTCTGAACTAAAGGAAGGCATTGGAGCCCTGCTGTAGGTTAAGATTTTGCTAAGCCCTTTACTAAACAGTAACGATACACTATGAAGAAACCTTTGATCCTGCATGGCCTTTCCAAGTACTGAAGTAAACAGTGGGCTTAAGGGATACTGGGAACTTGTACGTATGCATCTTGTCTCTCCGACACTGCTGTGGACCCAAGGGTCCAAGTTTACATTATTCTGATAAGTGTATTAAATAACAATTTTTTAAAGCAGCTGCCAGAAATCTCACCACAAGATATTCTCTGTCATCACCAGCAGAGACACCTGAAGGTTGCTTGAGGCGGTTGCACATGATGCGATTTTAAAGTCATCTGAAATAGATCTGCTTGTGGTATATCCCTTCTTTCTGCTCCTAATGATATGTTTGGGTTTTAACTAGTGATCTGGGAATGATCTGGCATTTTAAACAAATGCTTCTGCTAGAAAATGAAATTTATGCACCAGTTGTTTTTTTTTTACGAGCTTAGACCCTTCATCAAATTCAGAGCCTGTTGCTTCTCCAACAAGCATTAACAGTGGCCCTTAACATTTGAAACTAAGGTAATTTCCCAGTAGGATGGGGACCTGAAAATAAGCAGTATTTATCCTAAATATCCCGGTTCTGGCCAGGATGAATGCAATTCAGTGAGCCTTTACTAATGCAAACCAGACTTCCACATGCTCATGGGATGCTGTCATTAATCCTTCAACACATAAAGGTACAGCTGCCTTAGTTTACTGACAGCATCTTTTTTCTAATGACCCTCCAGGTATATGACGTTTAATGTACTCAACGCTGTTTCAAGGAATTTACAACTGAAAATGCAGGCAGAGCATGTTAAATCCTACCTGTAGTTGTTGGTGCTAGCCTGATCGCTGTAGTGCATCATAATCCTCTATGAGCGAATTTTTAGAGTCTCTCTCACATACTGAACAACATTGCACACTACAGAGCTGCAAGCCATCATGTAATGAAAGATTGTGGCAAGTCCCTTCAAGTGATAAGTACAATCAAGATCATTTTAAGAATGATAGCTGATGGTTTGGAGGGGGAAAGGGTCTCTACTGATAAATTTCAGGCTTAACGACACAACAACAGTGCATGTAGCACAGACTACATTGATTTGTTTCCCCCCATTTAGTTGTTTAAAGTATGGAAAACAAAGCCAAGAAAAATCTACATTCACTACAAATACCTAACACTGTTTTTTTTAGTCTATCATGTCAGATGAAATGGTATCTTCAGATTAAGTGTGAGATATATAGAAAAACTCCAGTTTGCTCAATAGTTTTAACTCAAGCAACAAACCAACCCCATCAGGCTTTATTGTGGGACTGAACTGAAAGACTCAGAAACGCTGCAGCATGGCAGTCCTGCTTCTGCTCTGATTTCAAGGAGACCATCTCCGATCTACAAAGCCTTGTTCACTCACTCCAATGGAAACTTTAAAAAGTGGAATATGCCGTGCCTGAAATGTTTCCATGAAATTCTGGTATGTAGCTAGTATAGCTTTAAAAATTAAAACAGCAGCAGTGCCAGACAAGTGGTATGGATAAAAGGGGGGTTGTTTTAGATGCTTTTGGATTGTGAGGACTTTGAACTTTTATTTCACGTATCTCTTGAGACATAATTTTGATAATTACTAAAAACCTAGCAGTAAAATGCAGGAACATATTCTGCTTTCATTTTTTACCCATTTCTGTATTAGAAATGAACGCAGAATATATTGTCCCCTATGTTCTCAATACAAACAACATACCGTGAAGGCCAAATCCATCTTCTTCCTGACATTTAGCTTTATTAATTGTAGAAAGCAACGGTAAAATAAAGCTCAAATTTCCTCTTACAGATTTACAAAGTTAAGGGTTTCTTCCTCAAAAATTGTCATCCCACATGCCATATCTCCATTTTCTAATGGGCCACCTCCACCTACCTAAACCTACACACCCAGATAAGCTTCCTAAGGCAGCCAGCAGTCAAACAGAACATTTCCCTAGTGTGACTATACTTGCTTTTAAGGTGGAGAGTTACAAACCTCCCCCTCCCTTTTCAGCTGTTGCAGTAAAACTTAGAACAACTTCTTCATGACATTTGGCACTTCGTGGGAGTATAAAGATGGATCAGGAAGGAACTTCAGTGTGAAACTTCTAGAAGGTTTTCATTAATAAGTATTTCTGAGTGTGCAAATTTTATCCTAACCTGTCTTCCTTCTTCTAATACATACATCTCCATATTTGAAACTGTATTGTAGAATGACAAAAAGCCAAGGGAAAAGGTTAAGTCTCATATGGGAAGCAAGAGGAATGGATCAGCATTAGAAAGTCTGGGATCTCATCCAAGGCTGAGGCAGATGACAAATTTTCCAAAAGAGTTGTCCAGGGCAATAAAGTGGAAGTAGAAAATATGATGTAAAAACCTGGTCACAGAAGTTTAAATATTGGTCACCTACTGTGAACTAAAATGAAAGGCTAACTATATTTTTATAAATAACTGCAGTTTTTATTTCTACTGTAGCCCTATGATGTTAAATTTAATCATTGTTTTTACAGTAGGATAATACAACTGGTATCACCTACCGTTTCAAACAACTGCATTTATTTTAAGTCTTCCTCCTAGTGCTATGTTACAGAGCACTTCCGAGAACTGCTTCCTGTTTTTCATACAGATTTCCCTCTTTTCCTGTGGAAATCTATTGAGTAAGCTCTATGCAAGCAAAAGGAAGTATCTGTTTCTAAATACCTGTAAGATCGCCCAAAACAACCATCTTCACCCACTGTGGGGCTCCTGTTGAGGGTAAGGACTGCGTAGGGTTTGAGCAGCACTGTGTCCAGAGGTAACCATGAGCCCCCAAACAACCCGCATCCAGCTCAGATGCATTGTCTTAAAAAAAAAAAGGGGGGTGGTGGAGAATGGGGTGCAGAAAGAAGTGAGGAGCCAAAGCCTTTTGTTAGAATAATTTTGGGTGATGTTGATTGGGAAAACATGAATCCCGGTTACTCAACCTTCCTGTAAGGAATTTTCCTAGTAACAAATTTTTTAATAACCTAATGTTAGTAAGTTCTGTAATACCTTAAATATAGAGCAGTTGAAACAGAATCACTCTCAAAACTGGTTTTTACATCACTTCAATTACCTTTAAGGTAGCTCTGATTTGCTTTAGACGTCTAAGTTTCTAGACTGTGGAGCTAGAAAATCCAAAACAAAAGTAGAAAATGTACTTCAACGTAATTTAGTGTCTGTCTGGTTTCTGACAGCCTGCTAGGCTCCACAGAATCTGGATGGAATTTACTGCCCAAGTACTGCAGTTCTGCTGCATGGCTGAGAATTTCAAAGAGAAACTGAGCCACAGGCATTGTTAAAGGATAGAAGGTGGTTTCATTTCCATTTTTCATACCCTTGTTAAATAATCTGTATGCAATTTCCAGAGCAGTAACTACTTGCTCAATAATTTTCTGTTTGTTCAGTCAAAATGTAGTTGAAAAAAAATAGGCGTTGGGGTGGGGGGAGGAATGAGAGTTATTTTAAGTTACTAATAAAATCTACCCGCTCCTTTGTCCTGCAAAAATAAGTCCTATGATCACTTTCGTTATGGTTCTCTGCAAGGGCTTCTGTCAGGCTTTCATTGTACCATTGTCCTAATTAATGGGAAGACACCTCACCCTGGGTGGCTCTGAAGGGTCTATGTACGTGCAATTTTAGAACTTTACCCCAGCTGTACAATATCACTACTGGATAAATTACAACCACACCAGGTTTTGCTCTTCCTGATAGAGACCGTTAATGATCTTGTTTTTATCCCAGTAATACGTGCTAATTTCAAACAGGTTAGGTCATGGTTCCCTTACACTGACACAATAGACACTTACGGCAAGTTACAAAATTTATATCCTACTCCAACAGTCCTGTGGTCTAAAAACACACTCACACTTTATAAAAAAAATACATGCATGTGAAGAGGGTATCAGAAAACTGGCCTTAGTAGTGCAATAACATCTCAAGAAATGAGAAACCATAAAGATCTGGCCAATAATCCATTAGTATCAAGTGGCACTGGCCACTGCCAGGGATTCAGGTAATGCCAATATGACCGTGATTACATGTTCATGACTCTGCTGGCCTGCTGTGTGCCCAGGCTAAACTTCTTAAATGTCTTTCAATATATGCTTATCCCAGAGTCTCGTTTCTCAACTGTTCTGGCTTATAGTACCTTGAAATACCATATTTTGTTTAGTCATCTGTAAAACCTGGAGTTTTTATATATATAGTCATACATTAACCTATGTCCTACATTTATGGCATCTAATTTTTCAGAATGAGAGAGAAACAAGTTAGTCACGCCTTCTCTTCTCATAATATATGTATTAATCAATGCTGACTTTCTACAAAACTTCAATGATCAATATAACCATCCTGCAAATTCCAGGCGATTCTAACGGACAGAAGAGGGTGCTTTTTCCAGGGTAATACTAAAGATTGCCTCAGACCCATACAAATCTCAATTTTCTGTTATTGAACATGGAAATTAGTGCAGTATAACCTTATTACAGAACTGAAAAATGGCTTATAAAGCAAAAGCTTGAGGAAAGCCGTTAAATGAACTTGCACAAAACATAAGCCAAACTTGGATCAAGTCAATTATTTAAAAACGGTAATACTGAAATTGTGGAGAAAAAATACTGAAAAAAATCGGAGAAAGCAGATGAGGCAGAGTGTTAAACATGCAGTGCCAGAAAGCATTTCTTACTTGCAGAGAGCAGCTATGTATGTTACATTTCTGTTATGGGCTTTTTGACCTCCAAATAATGTTTCTTATTCAACTATATGACCAATACAAGACTAAATAAAACTTGCTTTATTTGCTGACAAAATATACCTAGGACCCTAATAAATGCAGGAATACTAGGCAATCTTTTCTGCTCTCTATGAACTGCCAAATATCCTGTGAACATTTGGGAAGGACAGGAATTAATTTGGGATTACTGTAAAGACAGTGTTAGCTGTCAGCTACCAGAATAAAGGCTTCAAGAAAGCAAAGGACAGGCTACTTTCAGGAAACTCAACACTATTTCAAAAAAGCATCAGAACAGCAGGCACAGAGCCCAAATATGAAGGCACATGCAGAATTACACAGTATCTAATAGAAAACTAGCACTCTCTAAGGACCTAAGGATGTTTTTACAAACACCAGTGAAACAAAAACCACAACAGTATGAGGTAATTGTTATTCTTGTTTCCTGATACAGGATCTGAGGAACATGTAAGCTGCAACTTCCCCACGTTCACAGCAGACAGTCGCTGGCACTGACACTTGGGCTCAGGTCTCTTAGTGACCACGCGTTTGCACTCTTAGCTCCTGGGCTCAGGAGTAAACCCAGGACAGCTCTTGTAGGTAGAGCACTTGGGAACTTGCAGGGACCAAATGACTCGACAGACCTTTATGTGATTGTCCTGGGAGAGCTTAAGAAGCATTTGACTTGGATGCTAAATCAATGATTGCAGCCCCTCCTGTTAACATCTGTTAATGTCATATTTTCCCAAATGCTTAGTAAGAGCTGGTCAGAAATAACTCGCAGGCAGCTTAAGGCACGGCATTGCTGTTAAGCAGTGAGCCACCTTCCTTTTCTGTCAGTCCAAATCCAGAAGGCTCTAAATCTATGAAGTTCTGAAATACGTCCTGAAGGTAGATAGTAGATAGGTACTTTCAGAGTTTATGCCACGTTTGGCGATAACTGCAGTTGCACATACGTTAAACAGAGAACTGAAAAACAGTGTTTTGCCAGACTTAATTAAACTCCAACAGTTGAACTCAGCAGGATCTCCACCCTGCTGATAAGTGCTCCCTGACTCTGTTTGGGAAGAACGCTTTATCTATGACACATTAAAAGGATCACTGGACATTCGGTCTTTACTGACATACACCCTAGCATGCAGGAGATAACAGAAGGATTCCTCAGGATTAAATAGCACACGTCCACGTGAAGGAATACATGAGGGGGTTGATTTGTTATACAAACAATGACAGAAGGAAATTATCTACAGGACCACAGCTCTGCTGCTCTTCTTTGTCTGGCTTAAATGCCTTACATCAAGTATCTTGGTTATAGCTATCTGTGTTTTAGAATTTAATGGTATTTTAGTTATTGGTTGGCTTCGTTGTAGGCTTCCAAGCATCCCTCTGTAAAATACAAGCCAGAATACCAGGAGAGAGAGAATTCTAAAAATAGAAGTTTGGAGATCAGGAAGGACAAATGGACTTTGGTGAATACATACACACAACTCATGCATCTGTAGTTACGAGGGGGAGGTGTGCATTTGCACATGCTTTTGTTGCCATTCATATGGGCTGACCTGAAAAGAGATCTCAAGAAATGTCCAGAGAGAGGTTTTGCTAATGGAACTGTCCGCCTGACTAGAAGCAAAGAGGGCTGGAAATCACAGAATACCAGGTTGGAAGGGACCTCAAGGATCATCTGCTCCAACCTTTCTTGACAAAGGCACAGTCTTGAGTGAGAACCTGTTCTCATGAGCTTCAGCCTCACTTCAGACCCACGCTTCCTGATAAGCTGCAGAAGTAAATTGTTTGCACTGCTTGTCTGAAATGGACTTGCAATGTATTGCCACTACAGAATCTACAGCAAACTCCAGGCAGAAGGATCTACATCCTGTCCTAGCACGGGGTTGGAGGATGTTGACCCGAAGAGGGGCACCCACAAGATGCAGAGTACATTGTGGAAAGCAGCCTGGGCAGCCCCACGTGCTGAAGTGGTGGTCAGCAGGCTGGATCCGGGCCACTGGCAAAACCATCAACTCTCTCTTCTCTTGGAGCTGGGAAAGAGCTGTTATGAAATACAGCCGAAATGGCAGAAGTCTTCCTAACTCACCTGCACACAGCCAGGTACTCTGAATTACTGCTGCACCCACACGGCCTGTTAGGAGGGTCCACCAAGGGGTATTTGGTCTCTGGGCTGAAAGGGTTTATCCCTACTGGTGTTCCAGAGCAATGCTGTTATTTAAGCAACAGTGGGTCGGTACAGTACTGAATAAAGCCCTTCAGGCCCTCCACCCATCCCTCAGCATCATCTCTGCAGACACAGACTGCTGTGCTGCTCAGCATTATTGAGGGTCTAGCACCCACTGTTGAGTGATTCGCTGTTGAGTCTTGTGGGCTTTTGCAGTAATCCTGACATTGCCAGCTTAACACAAACTTCAGTTATACTAAATTAAAATAGTTGTTCCCATATGGTAGGAAGGGAAACTCAAGAGCAGAGCTGTGTAACAGATTAGAAAAGGGAGTAAGGGATCTACAACTTCAATTTCCATGACTAGGAGGAAAGCTGAATCCAGGTTTTTAATTTGGACTTCCAAGAAATCTTGTGCAAGCTTATGTGCTAATAGTTCAACAAAGAACAAGCAATACTCATATTTTTCTAGCTTTATTCAGGTCTGCATTGTGTGCATCCAAACTCTAGACTTCCAGTGTGAATATCCAAATTTCTAGCTAGCAGGGTGTGGCAATAGCATTCTTTATTCCAGTGGAACAACATCTGGAAATAATTTCCTTTATTTTGTCACAAAATAATTCATTAAGGGGCAGGAATATCTGAATGACATAATCCAAAGTGATGTATGTTTCTCCTGGATAGTGCATTGACTATTAACCATAAAATACCCCACACAGAGCAAAAGGCAGACTGGTTCATAAAGGATACGCTCAAGAACTACTACCATGCAGTAAAATCCCTTGCTAGGTACAGGATTTATAAAAGCACTATAAATTAAATCATTTGTTTAGCCTAATTATCAAATGTTATCTTCTGTGGAGCAGCCCAAATGACTAATATTTTATTAATAATTGCAAACTAAAGTTTCAAGGCCAAAAATGGTTAAGGAAAACACCAGTGAGACTCTGAGATCTTGAGCTGTGTTTCAGAGCTGAAAGGAATGTATTCTTTAAGTCATAGAATGAAACCTGCCCATGCAGTTTTAATTCAGCTTCCTTAATCACTTATTTGTACAAAATTTATGTACGTATGAGTGTGCGTATGTGTGCATAAGAGCACCTGTTTTGTACTTAAGGTGGGTCTTGCTTAGTGCACTGGTATTTATTGTAACTGTAAATGTGGCCTTAACTGTTACATTGAAAATGAATGATTAAGTTTTTTGTATACTCTTCACCACAGTACAATATATACCAGACTAGAAAGACAACATTCAAAATTTTCTGCTGATTTTAGGTGCCCACTCTGACTTATCTAAATGTTTCCAGTACCTAGTATTTCAGAGCAAACCACACAAATCCTAGCTTCCATGATTCCATGCTTCAGCTGCAGTTCTCATGCCCCATAGTCTCAAATCCCAGGCCCAAAAAAAAAAGGTCAGGACCCAATTATTATCTGTACACATGTAACTCAGTAACCATGTGTTACTAAAGTAGCCTAACTAAAGTAATTTGCCTGGTATTATGCAGGGTCTCTGGTGCAGGCAGGAATAGAATTTTCTTCCTCTAAGGAGCATTTAGTTGTTTAACAAGTACACTGTCAGTTCCGTTCCTGTGTGTCTCACCTGACTTGTTACTTGTAGCTTCTGTGGCAGATGAGAAAAGAACCTCCCAGCAGAAGTTTCCTTCTCTGTAGGGTGGTTGTCCATCCACAGAAATCATTCATCCCCTGCCTCGAATGAGGCAAAGGTCACACAGGAAAAACAGACCGCAATTTTATAAATAATAACTTTATTGTAATGCATGTGCTCCAGGGGTTAAGGCAACCTCCTGACATCTTGTAAGTTGAGAACCCTAAAAAATCAAATACACTTAAAACACGAGAACCTGTATCAGGTAGCATCATCACGACATCAGTGTTTTCCAACAAGAGGGTCAGATTCTCTACATTCTCTGCATAGATTTCTGCTCTGAGTCAACTGAGCAACTGACAGCACAGTAAATTATTGTCCTTCATGTGGACCTGAAGTGGAGGAGGGAGGAGAAAAAGAGTCACAATTATTGGCAAAGTTTTATATAAAAGAACTAGACAATTCAAAGTTAACAAAAAAGTCAGTGCTCCAGACAATTTTAAAGATGCATTTACTTCTGTTATTTTTGCTTACCTGAAACCTAAAAGATCAGCTGAAGAAACATTTGGATTGTGAGAAATTCAACCCAAATGGCACGAGAAAGCAATATGCAATGCAACATCTTTGCATCTAAATCTTTGAGAATCAAAAGTGTCAGGAACACCAACATACCACCTAGCAAATATGTTTTTCTAATCTGATTGCAGATTTTAAGAAGCGGAGTAACAAGAAAGCAGTTGACCAATGAACAGTAAAGACCTGTAGTACAAGTAGCTAGTTTCTAAAAAACAATTTCCCCCAGTCTAAACTTACAGACGTTGCTCTTTGGAATGGGACACTGTGGACGATAAAAGGCATATTTCTGTTCTGTAATTTCACTATGCCTGCACAAAGGTTTGTGTTGTCTCAATAAAGCTTGTAATCATCACAGGAAGAGCATGCATGACAGCATGGCATAACTCTGCTACATGCAACAGTACCATTGCAACATTTGCCTGTTTATACACGATGTGCACAATTTTTTTCTAAAGGATATTGATTTTGGCAAGAAACTGAAAATCATCAGCCAATAACAGCAAAGCTCGCAGAACTGTAACCAGTAGTATAGAGGCTCTTTAACTACAAACTTCTTATTTCAGTATAAACCCAGGATATTTAGTCATCTTTCTTATAGCTACTAAAAATGCATATGTTTAAAAATTTATATTTAATGCTTTACAGATCAATCTATTTACAGCCTGAGATTAAGCAATTTAAAATCTGAATTGATCACAGAAAGTTCATTCATGTGATTTCTGTGGGAGAGGGGTTCACAGCTTACACCACCAACCAAAGTTTTCCTGTGTGAAAACATATTTGATCTGAACCGTAAATGAAAAATCATAAATAAATCAAAATATGCACACCTTCCAAATTAATATAGGAGATAAGCTAAAACTGAAACCATTCTGAGTTCCCTGAATGCTGACAGATTGGGTAAAACAGTACAAAAATAAAAGCCATACCTCATTTTGGTTAAAAACTACGTCATACACTTTTAAAATATAGTATAGTTTAGTTTGTGTAACTATACTTAGGGCAATGTACCTACACACACAGCTGTTACATTTGCTCCAAATAGGTCTCTAAGAGAGACTAGTTAAAGGTCTGTGAATGAGAAGCGAAATAATTCCTCAGAGGTATTTTATGATTAGTTGGGAATTATTTAAGTTAAAGATCACCCTCTGATAGCAACATCTGAAGGGCCATAGGGGCCTGTGCAGGGCTATAGGGACCTGGGCAGTGGGCAGGGCTATAGGGGTCTGTGTTAGAGCCCATAGGGGCCTAGTCAAAGTCACAGGGGGCTGCTAAAGTCCATAATGGCCTGGCAGGGTTACAGGGGCCTGGTTAAGCCCATAGGGGCCTGAGCAGGGCTACAGGGGCATGGAGAGGGCTATAGGGGCCAAGAAAGGGCCTATGATTATAGGCAATACATAGCTATCAACAGGACAGGAAAATGAGATGAGAGAGACATTGTTCTCACTTGCATTTGCCTCAGAAATCAGCAGGGCATAAAAGTTATGTTTATCTGCAACAGGCGCTAGCAGAGGGTTAAAGTAGCCAAACCACATAACATCACTTCTCTAGCCCTGACTGAGGCAGCTTAGAAAAATCTTACTTGTAAATGCTGTGGACCAAGAACATTTGTTTCACTTACCACATGCTCTCCCATCTCCTTGAGCTGCTCTGCTGCTGCACGGGAAGGTCACATTTTCCTGCCCAGAGGGGTACTCATCCATTGTGAACAGCAGAAAGTCTGACTTCACTGTCACAGGTCACGGAGGAAGCTCTTCCATCAAAGAATTACCTTCAAACATGCTCTGAGACATGGCGGACACATGCTGAATCTGACGCTTAGCCTGTGAGGACAATGAGCACTTAAAGGAACACCCTGAGAACCAGACCACGTTGAAGTCATTTTTCAGGTAACCATGAGCAGTTCAACTGTGCCAGCTCCAAGGGACAGGTTGTCAGAACAACTGGTGACTACACCAGTGCAATTCCTGTGCTTCAGTCTGAAGCACTGCTGAAATGAATCCACCATCACTAGCCTTCAGCTCCCATTTAAAACTTTTCCACTTAGGCACAGATAGCAAGCAGCTGTGTAAGGGACAAAATAGTGCCAGACGTCATTCAGGCAACAATGCGTACACCTCTGAACAACCAAGCACCACCAAAACTACTTCTGTTAAAAAAAAAAAAAAAAAAAAAAGAAAAAAAAAAAGAAAAAAAAGAGAGAGGTCAGGTGGCCAATCTGGAAATGGTGTGACTTGCATTTTCTTTAATATCTATTTTGTAGACAATCAGGTGTACTCAGTGATGTCCAGAATCATCATTACATGGAGACACTGAAGTTGGCATCAGCTGTCACAAACACAAGGAAGATCACAGAAGCAGAAGCACAAAGCCTCCCTTGCTTCCTCACAGGGAGAGCAGTATTGCCACAGGAACAGAAAATGCTGAGACATCCTTCTCTGCCGGTCCTTGTGCTCAACTCTACGTAGTATCTTTTTATACAGCGTTCTCCACAAAGCTTGACATCTAAACAAAATGCAGCTACGGAGACAAATAGCAGGAATTAGGAAGCAAGGCAAGGAAGAGATTTTTCAGTAAGATTTGAAGCAATGGGGGGAAAGAAGTGATATACAGTAAGGTGGTTCTAATGGCATGAATGCAAAGAAAGTCCTATTTCTATAAGTGGAAATATTGCAAAGGGACCCAGAAGATGTACTAGTATATTAACAGAAGCAGAAAAAGAATAAAGTTGAGGTTTGGGATAGGGACAAAAGCAAATTCATACATCACTTTTATTAATAAAAGTCTAAGAATCTCAACAAGATCATTTAAGAAATGGGAAACTGAAAACTCATAAATGGGTAAGGTGGACACTGCAGTCAGGGTGCTACATAAATGACTAGGACAAGAGGAGCTATGCATCTTTACCTATGAAACATTGCTGACTGATTTGCAGAACAGGAACACAGCAAAAGCAAACAGATACCGCACAAAATTCAGTAACTGTGATCTGTCTCAGCTAGTGAAAGAAAATATGTCTACAGTCACAGGGGGTACACAGTAATGATTTGAGGAAATATGATAGTTAAATATGGTTGCTCATGGTATGCAGCATGGAGAATGCCTAGATTAAACTAGATTATATTCCAACACTGTAACTGTATGGCCTTACAACTGCAGGTGAGTTTAACAACCCTCACCAGTTAGGAAAAAAAAAAAAAAGTCTGCTCTGAACTCATTTAGATTAACATCACTGCAGTCACCGGCTATCAGTACTCCTTTTTCCCATCAAATGATAAAGTCTTTACTGGCAATATCTCATTTCCTGCCTCCTCCCTACTAACAGCGGCCAAGTCACCTACGTATGTTTTTCTGAATAAACTGAGATTTACCTTCACATTAGCTTTGCTCTTTGCTTCCCATTCTTGTATGCTTGCAAAATTGTGAATATCCACCTGGGAGTGCTGACCTGCTTACATATAGGCTCCATTCCAAACAGCCATCTACACTTGACACAGGAGTAACACCTAATGTGATACCTTCTGCTCCCATTAATTACTTTGCTTCTTAACCAACACCTAACATGCAAAAAACTTAAAACAAAACTTCAACTAAAGGGACTCCAAACCTTAAGACTATTAATAACATCATTATCAATAACAACAATAATAATTCAATCCTTTACAAGCAATTAGGTATGCCTTCAGGATCAACCAGGCTTTTGTATCATTTAATGCTATTTTTCTCAATAAACTAAAAAAAAAAAAACAAAACCAACAAGAACCAAATACTCAACCAATGAGCTTCTTTTCTAAGAGTTAAGACACTTGATTAATTATTGTGGAGAAGGAAAAACAAAGAAAAGACTTGTAGAAACCGATTCAGATCTGGCATGACTGCGTTCCTGCTGTCTGTAACTCGAGAATTTCTACATATTTTATTTCAAATTTATCTTCCTAAAACTAAGGCTTCATATCTAGAATAGACTTTTCATTCCATGTGAAAGCAACATGTTGAATGCCTTATAGCGACATTTTCACAGAGAAATAAAACTCTACTGTTCAGTCCGGGCTCATATACAGCTACTGCTGGGCACAACACCAATATTCAGCAATAACAGAATTCAAAAAATGTCCAATTATGAAAATGCTTTAACTCCAAGAACTTCCAGTAATGCACTGAGGAAACTATGCATACCTTCAAGGAAAAGAAAAAACCCACCTCCAGTAATCAAGTCGTATTCCTGCTTTTCTTTAAATAAATTTAAAAAATACTTATTGCCAATATTTACATATTCAACCCAATTACTCATCAAATCCTCCTGGTTATTAAAGAACAGATTCTTCCAGTAATTATCAGAAGTTCTTACAATGAAGCATTGTACTTTTGGAAAAGCGATTAAGCGTCTGCTGAACATCTAACCATCATTTCCAAATCCAGAAGAGAACACTGTTCTTATGGTATTCCTCTATCTCCCCCTGAAGGCAGAAGCATTTTCAGAACATGAACTGCTTTCCAGATACTGAAACCACCGAGTAATGGGTAACAGGACATTTTAGAAATACGGCAAGTTGGATCATTGATTTGAAAGACTGAAGACAGATCTTAGAATAAAAGTTTCATTCAAGTCACAAGGTCACTTCTCGGTTTTCTGAAAACATGTTAGCACTGAAAAATCCAATTTCTATCCAAGACAGTATCCAAACAGATGGCTTCTGCAGGTAACTTCACGTTGCATCTTTAAAAATCACATGTAACTAATGCCTAAAATGCTTTAAATTCAAACCTTTTGTCTCTTCTTCCAAATACTGCTAGTCTTTCTGTGCTTCATTTCTCAATCAGCCATGTCTTCCGAATTCAGACAGTCTTTTATTCTGTTGCTCCCTTGCTACAGCCAATATGATCTGCATTTTCAGGTAAATACCCTCCCATGCTCTGTAAAACATTAGAGGTGCATCCGAGCACTACAGGATACAAGCAGGTTAGCTACTAGGTTCATATCCACATCCACTGGGGTCAGCTTGGTATCTTCAGCTCCAGAACCAGGGCCAGCATTTTGAGACATAGTTGCATTAACAGAACTTGCCTATAGCAAGTATAAAGAGAAAGTTTTACCAAATTGTATGAATGGGTTTTGGGGGAAAAAAGAAAAAAAAAAAGACAAACCACAAGAGAAAAGAAACAAGGAAACAGTTCTGCAGCCAACAAAGTTCACTATGTTCCACACTGTCTTGACAGACACGAATTTAGTCACCAAATCCTCATGCCAGTTAAAAATGTAATTAAAATTTAAATTCTGTTATATAGATCAAGGTCCAAGAGAAGGACAGAGAGGATTACTGAGTCCCGGCGCAGTTTCCTACGGGAGTAATCTACAACCGCAGCTCATTTTGCTTGCACATGGGATTATTTTTTTTTAGTAATCAGTCAGCACATGATCAGAAGACAGAAGCTGTGGATCACATTACTCAGAATGACCAATTTTAGCATATTTCCTCTTTCCTACTAAAGGTCTCAAAACTATTAAGCTACGAAGTAGAACTCAAGGCATACTTACCCCTTTCTTTTGGGTGGTAAAACTTTTAGCAACATCTACTTACCCCTTTCTTTTGGGTGGTAAAACAACATTGGTACGTGCCAGTTCACGGTCCATCTCATTCATATATGACTTGAGACTGCCTGTAAGCTCATTTGGTGATACCTTCTGGCCTTGCCTCTGATTCTCAGCATCTAACTCTTTATCATCCTCATCTGAGAAGCCAAACTCCTCCTCTTCATCCCAATCATCAGAATCCAGCTCTTCTGAGTCTGTCCCCATGTATTATTTTGTGTCAGTACAGATAGCAAACAAATCAGCACAGTGCCCATGGGTGATGAGAAAACCCAGGGAAGCCAAATAACCATGAGATATTCTGACAAAAGAAACAAAGAAGTAAGCTTACCTAAAATTCTAATGCTTTTGTAAAAGAATCTACGTCAAAGGTAACCTGGGATTCATCAGATAACCTGAAATATAAAAATATTTTTAAATAAATAAAGCTTTTATCCTTGCATAAGCCTTACACAGGCATAAACCACATGACATACTGATTTCTCTCAAGCCTAGACTAAAGCTGGGACATTTGAACTGATGTTGTGGAAGTGCTTAAACGTCAGAAGCCTGTATGAAGTAGACAACATGTGGAAGAACTGGCATGAATGAGAAAAGAAAACCAACAACTTTAATTGTTTCATAGAATCATAGAATTATTTGGGTTGGAAAGGACCTTAAAGATCATCTAGTTCCAACCCCCCTGCTGTGGGCAGGGTTGCCACCCCCTCCAGCGGGCTGCCCAGGGCCCCATCCAGCCTGGCCTTGAACCCCTCCAGGGATGGGGCATCCACAGCTTCTCTGGGCAGCCTGGGCCACTGCCTCACCACCCTCTGTGTGAAAAATTTCCACCTAATATCCAAACTAAATCTCCCCTCTCTTAGTTAGGTAGCAGTGGGCTCAGTGAAACGTGGCCTGAATTTTCTCGGGATACTTGCATCATACAATAACAACATAGTGTTATTAAGTGTATTGCAAGCCCAAATCACTCCATTTTAATTATTATTCCCATTTTCACTTTATTATTGATCTATATTATTGGGCCAAGTCCCAAAGATTATTAAACTAAAGTTAAAACTCAGTTAATCTAACATCTGGGATGCCTGTTTATACATATGCATATATATATAAATATGCAATACATACAGATAAATATCCATGGCTAATAAAAATTTAATCCCCAAATCAGTAGGACAAACCCCTGTGAACTTGACTAACTTGTCCAGCTATACAGCATCCTTCACCAATCAAGTGTAGAAATCATCTGGCTCGTGCTGTCAAATCCTTACAAAAAATAATGTATGATGCCTAACACACCTGTGACAAGCTAAGGCTCTGAAAATTATCCTGGTTCTACATTTTAGTTTGCAATCCTCTTTCCTCCTCTGCTAAGGGGTCACAGGACTTTCAGATTTTTCAGTACAAGAAGGACGTGAAGGGAGAATAACTCTTGTCGTTGTCAGGTGCGACACAGTAGCAGTGAGCCACTTTCAGAGCCCTCAGGTAACACTACAGCCTACAGGGCATAGGTCCCCCTTTTTAGAAGAATGCCACAGAAAAATCTCTAGCTAGTGGTTTCTGACAAGAAAGCAACTTTCATAGAATCAATCATTAAGGTTGGAAAA